>NW_021703771.1:79024985-79122375 GCF_005190385.1 Monodon monoceros | reverse complement strand
GCTCAGGAGCAAGCTCAGGAGGAGAGAGCTCAGGAGGAGAGAACTCAGGAGGAAGAGCTCAGGAGGAGAGAGCTCAGGAGGAGAGAGCTCAGGAAGAGGCCACGCTGTCAAGTGCTCAGGGGTTAAGTAACGTGTGGGTGAGGGAAGACAGCTCACCAGAAAACCAACACACACCGTGTGTGTAACCATGCCTCTCAAGCCTGCGGGACTTCGGACACCGAGGATTGAGAACCCTTTAGGAGCAGGAAGCTCAGGGCAAACCAGACCTCTGCTGTCCTAGGTACCACTTCTCAAGGGCCTCATTCCCTCTGGGTCTACAGACACATATGTTTGGGGAGCTTTGCGGAAGCACAGTGGTATCTACTACCCGATATCCAGACAGGTTGTTTTCCTTTGGCTACAGACAATGGTGCACACTGACATTTCCCCTGGGCCCGAATACAGCTCATCTATTGATAAGTTTTGCATAATTGAGCACATGAAGACTCACTAAAATTGATGGGCTTTTTCACACCCCATCTAAGTTCTATATCTAAAATACTCTGGAAAGACTCTGGAAAGGTCTAGTTGTCATTGCTAAGTTTACTATCATTGCGTGGTTCAGGGAGAAGTACCTGGAATATGACTAAAATGAATGAGAAATAATGTTCGCAGGGACTTACAGGGGTCTGTGTTATCTGAAGCACAAATGGCAGTGACAGAACAAGTAAGGTGAGCCTCGTACTGACTCTGGGAGAGGTGGGGTGGGACACGTGTCCCTTGACAAAGAGATTCCCAGAGTCACAGAAGCTTGGATTTCAAAGTGACCTCAGAACTCATCTAGTTCAGGCGTTTCTGTTTTTCTGGGTCTCTCCATGTATACACATTATTAAACTTTGATTCTTCTCCTGTTTAAAAAAAAAAGGAAATCATCTAGCTCAACCCTTTTCTTTTACTCAAGGGGACATTGAGGGAGAGGCTGTCGAAATCACACTTGTCCAATGTAGTCACTTGTGGTTAGACAGTGACTTGAACACGGGCTCAGTCTAGACTTTACGTTGAGAGGGACATGGAAAGTTTCTAGAGGGACGTGGAAAGATTGTGCCGAACGACATCAGAAGGCCCACCTTCATGAGACACAGAACTTGTTATTTAACCATTGAGAGAGTCTAGGATAGAATATTCTATGAGAGGCTAAGTTGGCAAAAGCCCTTTACCACATGAGCGACAGTGTTTTCCCACCAAGCATCAATGCCTGGGGGGAACTGAACAAGAAATGGAAACCACACCCAGGTGTCCCAGCTACACAAACGCTCACCTGCCCTATTTCTGAGCCAGACGGGCCCTGCTCTCGAGCTTAAAGCTCACCTGCTCAGTTTCACCAGGCTGCACTCAGCGCACCCTCTCACCGTGGGATTCTCCTGCCTGTGCATTGCTCTCCCAAATCATTCACTAAAAGTATCCTATACAGCAAATACTGACTGGCCGCCACCGAAACGAAAAGCTTACACTTCTAGAGGAAGGCTCGTTTACTCGTCTTTTTTAAAAACTCACTTATTTACTTTTTACTTCTGATCCCTGTCTCCCTACCTGTGAGGAAACATTTCCCCAACCCACAATGATGTCAGGGTTTAATAACTCAAGATAGATAGGCTTTGTATATCTTAACTTACGCTAGTCTTTAATCAAAGGCTTTTTCCAAGGCCTAAACAGATGACAGCCGCCATTTCTCCCCAACCACATGATTCATCAGACATGGTTTCCTCTTACAAGAATCATGTTACTTTGTCACTCTACTGCAACAAATCACGTTTGCTTAAGAGCTCAGGAGCCTACACTTTGAGAAGTGTTACGTAATATTTGACATGTAGAAATATAGATAGATGGATAGAAACAAAGTTATGAAGCCCCAAAGAAAACACCCCAGTTTCTACCACCAGACTAAAGATTAGATCTCGTTATCAATGCCATTGGAGATAACCTGATGCTCTTCCTGGACCCCACCTTCCCAACTATCCTTCTCTTGCTTTTAAATATAGTTTTACCACATACGGATGTATCCTAACAATATATTGCTTAAATCTGCTTGCTTCTGAACTTTATAAACATGGTATTTCACTGTAGGTAGTCTTGGGCAACCTGCTTTCTTAAATTAAATACTAAGTTTTTAAGATACACCCATGTTGCTGCATGCAGCTGTCGTTTCTTCATTTTCCACTGCTGCATAATAGTCTTTTGTGAGAATATGCCACAGGGCATTTATTTGTTCTCCTGTTCTGTGACTTTTAGATTGTTTTCAATTTTTTTGCTATTATGAGCAGTATTATAATGAACATTCTCAAACGTGTCTCTTGGAGAAATTGCGAAATTTTTCCTAGTATGTATACCTATAAATGTGTATTTACCTTTGTTAAGTCAAAGGGTATATGCATGTTCCACTTTACAAGATAGTACCAACTTTTCTCCCAAAGTGATGATGGTACCAGACGACACTCCCACCAGCAGTACATGAGAGGTCCTGTTTCCCCATACGCATCATCGCCAACACTTCATATTCTCAGACTTCTTAATTTTCACCAGTTTAGTGGGAGTATAATAGTATGTCACTGTGATCCTAATTTACATTTCCCTGAGTGCTAATGAAGCTGAGCACGCTTTGATGTTTTTAGATTGTCTACCACCTGGCTCCTAATAATTTTAGGCAATTCATTTTGTAGCCCTGCATATCAAACTATTCATTAGCGCAAAATCTTGCCTGGGAGGATGGATAAGACGACACATACAGAAAACACTGGTGGCTCTGAGTCTTCGTGTAATGGACCTTGTTGATGTTGCAATCATTCAGCTCCGCCCCTAGTAAGCAGCTGTCTGTGGCTTGGGGATTTGAGCTCAGCTCGTAAGGTAGCCATGCATGATCTAAGGGAATCTCACCCTTCTAGCCATTAATTGGTTCAGGAATGGAGACATGAAATAAGTCTGTCTAAGGAGATACAAAGAGAGGACTACTGGAGGCTTCTGGGAAAAATACTTCCTTACACTTGCAAGCAGCAATGGGAAGCCAGGATCTAGCTGACACTAGATGTGAAAGAGGAGGCATGTGAACCCACCTGCTTCCAGCAGCCACCCTGTGCCCAGAAGGCTAACCAATCATAGAATAAAGTTGTCTATATGGAAGCAGAGCAGACAGGTGCAAACAAACTGAGTCCTTGATCCCACTGCTGAACTGCCAGATGAATCAACACAGAATCACTCTATCTCTGAGTGCCAACTTATACAAACCAATACGTTTCCCTATTGCTTAAGCTAATTTGAAACTGGCTTTTTATTACTTCAACCAGAAGCATCTTGAAACACGTGATGTGGTTTAAAAACAAACAAAACCAACAAAAAACTATGAGCCATGAATGGCATTTCTGACACTGGTAGAGAACTAGCCAATAAAAAGGTGGACTGATGCCCCACTATTGTCACCATGTTGGTGGACCGGTGGCTGATGGGAGGTGGGGATCTGGTGCAGGGATGATATTCAGAAACCTGGGATTGCAGAGCACAAGCTTCATTACCAAGGCAGGCTTTGAAACCTCCTGCAAAAGCTCATTCAGGATAGTTGTTATTAAGTAAATTCCACTCAAGGTAGCTCCTCGAAGAGCTGACTAATGCCACCAAAGTCTGACTGCTGTCTTGTCCACTCTCTCTCAGCACTTATGTGAAGCAGGCAGCTCATACTCAGTCATGGTGTTCTTGCTTATATAGACTTGTCTTCTGGGTCTTCCCTTCTAGGGTTTATATATCCTAAAGGAAAGCATTATGCTGTCTTCCACTTTGCTCCTACTTTGCTCTACTTCCTCCCTTCTACCCACCGTGGACATTGGTCCTGCTGGCAACTCCCTTGGGCCCTAAGAGAGCCATTTACTCTGAGTTTCATTTTCTTTCTCTGTCACAGAGCAACATTGCAAGAATGTTGGGTGGATTTGCAACAATACATACTAAGTGGTCAATAAATGGGAGCCACTGTTGTTAATGACTGATGTTGTGTAAGTGCCCAATGTTCATGGTGGCCATGTGTGGTCAAAAGCTGAGTTTTAGCCTCAGAATCCCTTCCAGCCCAGAACAGAGTCCTGTGTCCTAAAGAGTCTGGAAATGTTTTTCCTCTTTGGGAGAAGTAAAACCTTATTAAATTATCAATAAAGGAGAATCTGAGCAACATATACGTCAGCCGAAGAATGATGATCTTGTTATCAAATCAGATTCATCATAAAACCAACCATTGACACTGTTGCGGGCAAAGCTACCAGTGCCATGAACCAGTAAATGGCTAAATCCATGATCTGTGCATGAGGAAACCAGTCACAGGGGGCTGGTCTTGTCTGTGCATCCCCAAATAAAACAACATTGGCTTTGGCCACCCAGGAGCACTCTGAACATGAATGCACTCTTTCTAACTTCATGTGTTCATGGATATAAAACAAGAGCTGACACAGTTTTAATATCAACATTTAAGTATTGCATTTCATTCAGTGCAATTAAATGTATCTAATAGCAGGCTATAAATGGAATCTTAAAGAACAAAAGAATACTCAGCTAATTTAGAGTTGAACAGATTCCTGGGATGATTATCTATTCAGAAAAAGATCAAGAAATGGTTAACACCCCCCAAATCACATTATTTCAATTTTGCACATTTTTTTTTACAAAAGTATCCTAAAGCAATAGCATAGTTGTCTTAGAAAAATTTAGAAACCATATAATGTATGTTGAATTAATTTTTGCAGGGGAAAAATCTGATAATCAGCCATGGAGGAAGGAAGGAATAATAACAGAACAAAAGGAAAGGAAACAGGAAATCCAAAATGAGTCCACCCAACACTGAGTTGAGATTTAAAATTTCACATGCCAGAACTGAGGAAAGAAAAATCGGAATTTTCATTATTTGCTTTCTTTTCACCATTAACCGTCCTGATTCTGTCTAGGATTCTTATCCAGCAGAAGAAACTGTAAATTAAATTCAGTCTTTCCAATACACTAAATAATGAACTTCTTAATGAGCCCACCATAATGGGTCTCTTCTTCCTGGAAATTGCAATTTACTTTCTTTTTCTAAGGAACATCTGTTGTGGTTTTGAAAGGTTGCTAAGGAAAGGTTTTTTAAAAGGCGATACAAAGCAAGCAAAATCTTTATTCTATTCTTCACCAAAAACCTACCATATTTAAAAATTAAACTTTTATTTAAAAATTCGAAAGCCACTTAAGGCTTTGATCATTCTTCATCTTCATAAAGGGGCTATGGACTCAGCTACCATGGATCACATTCACTCTGGGGCAATGGGGTGGGGTGGGGAGGGGTTAGTGACTGTGGCCCGTGGGCATCACTAACTGGAGAATAAGAGTAAAACTGTTCCCCTGGTAACCACATCCCACATTCGCCCACCAACAAATCGCGTCAACCATCAAAGTACTGCTCACTCCCACTGCTTCTGTGTCCTCCATCACCAGCCCCAGTCAAGTCCACCCTCATCTCTCCTCTGGAATCTTGCAATAGTTTCTGCACTTCCCTGTCTCCTCTTGTGCTCCCCTATACTCCACTCTCCATACAGCTGCTAGAGTGATTTTTTTTTAGTGACTTCCCATTATACTTAGAACAGAATTGGAATTACCCTCACGGTGGTCTATAGGGCCCTCCCTGAACTGGCCTCTGGCTATGGCTCTGGCCTCATCTTTATCACTTTCTCCTTCATTCAATGCACTGCAGTCACAATGACCTTCTTACCATTCCCCAAACAGGTCAACTTCATCCCACTCAGGGCCTTTGCACTTGCTGCCCCCTCTCCCTAGAATGCCCTTCCCCAACATATTCAAAAGTCTGGATCCCCACTTCTTTCATATTTCTGCTCAGTGTTACCTCTTCAAAGATGCCTTCCCCAACTATTCCATCTGGAACAGTCTAATCTCCCCACGTCATTGTCTATTTTCTTACCCTTCGTAATTTCCACTAACAGTCATCACTATCGTGCGATATCCCATTACACATCTATTCTGTGGATTTGCTGTTACCCATATTAGAACGTAAGCCCACTGAAAGTGGAGACTTTGTCTCCTTCATTGCTAGCACATGGTCCTAGAACAATGTCCAGTCCTCACTAAATATTTGTCGAATGAATGAACGAATCTATTGGTCTCCTAAAAGCTGCAGACCTAAGAGTTGCAAAATGCAAATAAAATCTCTACTTCTTAAATATTATATTATACCATAATTGTAAGCAGGTGGCCACTTGTATGCTTAGGGTGATCCACGTAGCAAAAACCAGTCAATCATGCGACACGGCACACAGCCTTCATGCCACTCTTATCCCATGAACCTCCCGTAAAGACGTCCTTAAGGAATGCCAGTAACTGAAGCCTCTGGTGAGCTCAGTCTGGACTGATGGGGTCAGACCAAATGCTGCTCTTTGGCAAAGGACCCCACAGCAGTGCCCATACACCAAAAGTGTTCTCTGATCCCCAGGGGAAGTTTAACTGCAAGAGTTTTATGAGCCGTAGGAGGCGGATGGGATTAAAACTGGGCAGGTTGTCAGCATTTTCCATTTTTTTTTTTTTCAAGTTTTCAGAACTGAATACATCATCTAACCACAAACAAAAACAGTGTCAAACACAGTTCCACTTTACCAAAGCTATTAAGAACCCATGCGAATCGAATTAACATTGAATGGGGTCAAAATCTGCTTGGCTAGCCCTGTATAACAGCCATTGAAGTCAACGCAAAGTAAATTCAGATAAAAGCAATGGGTAGCTTTAATCTATGAATAAAGTCCCAAGTTTAAATTAACAGACGTTTGGGCACTATTCTTTGCATATACTACCACCTTTATTTGAATTTTCCACTTTTTATTTTTACGTTTTATATATGCAAAAGAAATAAATAAGGACAAGAGGGAGGATGAATAAAGTACTAACATCTGTTACAGTAAAATGCTTTTTCTTACTGCTCAGTGGGGCAGACATTTGCCAAGAGATTCCAGAGATTATGTGCCTTAAAGACCTTTCATAAATAAAAGATAATCCTCGGCGCAATCATGATACCTACAATGGTGCTTTTCTGCCCCAAGTCCCTCGAGTCACTTTGACTTGGACTTGACCTCAAATATTGGCTGGAAGAAGCACAGTAACTCCCCATCCCAGCCAAACTGTCAACTGATCAAACACTCCCCAATTCACACTTTCCCAACTCTGCTCATGGTCTTTTGTCCTGGACACCCCTCCTCAGCCACAAATGTCTCCTGTCAAAATTATACCCATGACAGGGCTTCCCTGGTGGCGCAGTGGTTGAGAGTCCGCCTGCCGGTGCAGGGGACACGGGTTCGTGCGCCGGTCCGGAAAGATCCCACATGCCGTGGAGTGGCTGGGCCCATGAGCCATGGCTGCTGAGCCTGCGCGTCCGGAGCCTGTGCTCCACAACCGGAGAGGCCACAACAGTGAGAGGCCCGCGTACCGCAAACAAAAAAATAAAAAATAAAAAAAAAATTATACCCATTACAAAGGCTGCAATCTGCCTCTTCAAGTCTACACCAGTTCCTCACTTCTCTGAATCCCTTACTGCTAATAATATTTCTCCAGTAATAGTGCATTTTATAGCTTTCAAAGCTTTTTCATATCACTAGTGCAGGAGACAAGACAAATATCATGATTCCAGGATACAGACGGGAAAAAGACAAGTTTTCTGAGTCTTCTGGTGTAAGGGATCGACGGAAGGCCCTCTTGCCTCTGTTGCCCTACTGTCCTCATCAAACAAACTCTGGGAGATTGGCTTTGCCCCTTTGATGAGGTTATAGGCTATGAAAAGAAGAAAGTTATATCTCACAGTGCTGGCCGCACGGTAATTACTTTAAAATGTTTGTTGACTGGGATGGTAGAAAGAGCCATGAAAATTGGATTCTGGTTCTGACTATTGTAACTGGCGGCAAGTCACCGAGATTCAGATTCCTCATGTGCCGAAATGACGGGGAAAGCTGGAAGCTGGCACTAAATCTCTGATCCCATAATTCATGAGCAGTATGCTCACACACTGTTTCTCCTTGGTTCATGCCTTCCGGCAGTACCATCATGAGATCTTCACAAATCTCAAATGGTCAAATCCCCAAATTCAAGAACTCCTAAAAAAAAAAAAAAAATCTCCTGTAAATGTGATGGAGGTTCAGGGCTGCCATGGGCCCACTGGAATCCAATCCTCTGACTCCTTCCTTTTGGGATTCACATCATGAATGACACCCGTAATTCTGACCACACCACACATGAGGGGGTGTTTTTAGACCCATCACCACTTAGTATAGATATGGCCCTTGGGGAATACTCACAGGAAAGTAAAAAACTCTTAACCCTAATCCATGAATGCCAAAAATCTCATCATCTTTTCAAATAATTGTATATACCTTTCAAGCTCTCTATAACTACTGAACTTCGAGAGACTTGAAAACTCCACCTTTTCCAATTCCTGAAGTTAATAGTGTTGGCAATGGAACCCACAATTGTTCCTAAAATGGAAATTCCTTCCCACTTTTCTCATTACCGTCATCATACTCACTCTCCAGGGCAAGGAATAATTTTCAAAACTAGAGAGCCTTGAAGTTCAAAGTCATGAAGTTATTCTGTATTTGGGCCTCAGTCTCCTTCCTTATCCGACTCTACTCTGAGCAGACTCTTGGCTTCTTTCCATGCCACTCCCACCCGGCCCCACACCCTCCGAGGCCCCTGGTGCCTGGTCCCCACTGTGGCAGCAGGTTTCCAGCAACTCTTCTCCACTTTCCCTAGTCCATCCTACCCACAGCAGAGAGAATAACTCCAGGATTTCTGCTTTGCTACACTGTTCTACCTCTACACCCACAAAATGTTTTATGTCACTGTGTTCACAAGAAGGGCAGATAAGAAGAAGAGATAAAGAGGAAGTGGTGAAGGAACTAATGAGTCTGGTGTCTGTGATCTGTGTCAAAGAAAGCCCTTTGAAGGCTTATACACGTTGGCAGGTATGTTTCCTAGGGCTGCCATAACGAAGTACAACAAACTGGGTGACTTGAAACATCAGAACTTTATCGTGACAGTTCCGGAGGCCATTAGTCTGAAATTAAGGTGTCGGCAGGGCTGTGCTCTCGCTGAAGGCTCTAGGGGAGAACAGTTCCTTGCCTCTTCTAGCTTCTGCTGTTTGCCAGCGATCCTTAGGGTTGCTTGGCTTATAGATGTATCACTCTTAGCCACATGGCCATCTTCTCCCTGTGTCTTAGTCTATTCAAGCTGCTATAAAAATATTCCACCAACTGGGTAGCTTGTAAACAATAAATTTATTTCTCACAGTTCTGGAGGCTGGGAAGCCCAAGACCAAGGCACCAGCATGGTCACATTCTGGTAGGAGCCCCCCTTCCTGGTTCATAGTCAGTCCCTTCGTCCCTTCTCACTGTGTCCTCACGTGGTGGAAGGAATTAGGGACTCTCCGAAGCCTCTTTTATATGGGCACTAATCCTGTTCATGAAGGCTCCACCCTCTTGACCTACACACCTCCCAAAGGCCCCACCTTCTAATACCATCACACTGGGCAAGAGAATTTCAATATATGAATTTGGGGGAGGGGTCACATTCAGACTATAGCACCCTGTATGCCTTCAGCTGGTCTTCCCTCTGTGAATGTCTGTGTCCAAATTTCCCCTTTTTATAAAGATACCAGTCATTATGGATTGGGGCCCAACCTAATGACCTCATTTTAACTTGATTACCTCTGTAAAAAACCTTATTTCCAAATAAGATCATGTTCGAAGGATTAGGACTTCAACTTATCTTTTTGGGAGGACACAATACAACCCTGACAGCACTGGGGAAGGCAACTTACTCTCCAGCGTGGGAGTGGACCAGCCCTTGATGTAACTCCTCCGCCCACATACCCTATGAGCCACACACGATCTACCTACATAGGCCCAGGGACAGTCCTGGGTGAGCTTGGCTTGACCTTCCTTCCCTCAGTATGACACTAGGGAGACAGAGCTGGAGTCCCGGAAGTTGTGGGGTACTGTTCTGTGATTCTTGGCTCCAAGAAAGAATACAGCAGGAAGAGAAGTCAGTTTTCCCAGGAGAACAGGCATTCCTGCCCATGAAAGGTACAGGCTTGGTACAATGGATACAAAGAGATGTGCTGTAGGAGCAAGAAGACCCCAGATGCTTTTTCATATGGCCTTGTCTTTGGTCTGGTAGAAGCGTTTGCTGGTGCCTTCTTACTAAAGCAGCCCCTTCTGGACTATACCAGCTCCGATTCAGTAGGCATCGTGGTGATCTGTACGGCTTCTTCCCTTTCACAGGCATTCTGTCGTGAGTGGGAATGTTTAAAACACCCTCCACCCACACGCTGCCTGACGGGTGGGGAACCATCAAAATGGCATTTCATTCTTTTATCTTTTACTGAGAGACAGAGAGAAAAAAAGAGGCAAGATGAAAGCCCCAAGCTTGTTTTGTCTTCTCAAAGTGCAGCCTTTACGGGCATAAGAATATTACAGATGTTAAATAGTAAGAATGTTAGTTACTTTATTTGCTGAGTTCATGCAAGTTTGCTGAATAATGCTAATAAGTGCAATTTGTCCTTAAAGCAAATCTCATATTAAGACAGTAAACATTTATTGCACGCTCAAATAAAAATGAAGCCACGTAAACACTGGTGGGTTCATTACAGAACGTTTATAACAATAATGCAAACTTAGAGCTCACTCTGAGAAAAACATTTTTAAAAGGTCTCTGATCCCTCCTTAAAAAAAAAAAAAACAGTGGAAAGAAACATAAGCTTATACTTGTCTCAGGACTTTGTCCAGAGTTCCACACACAGCAGCGATACACAAAATGTTGACTTGCTGAAAGCATGTCTATAAAAATGACTATAGAACTTGAGCATTTTAAATTTAATTCAAAATGTATTTTGAGATTTAGAATGAGAAAATGTTAAAGTCTAGCTCATCGTCATTAGATACATTTTTGAATACATGGTTCATAATGAAGAGCAAGGATTCAGGCTTCTCTTTTGTCAGTGTTTTATGTTGAAATCTCCTTTTTTTTTTTTCCTAGTGAACACACTGCTTTAAAATTTTAGAATACTGTTTTTCAGAAAAGCTTGTCTAGTCTAGCAATCCATAAGCCCATCCACCACCTAACACACTACAGACTGCTTATCTACCTGCCCTCGAAGTTCATGTGCTGAAACGCAACCCCCAGTGTGATGGTATTTGGAGGCAGTTCCTTTGGGAGGTGCTTAGGTCATGGGGGTGGAGCCCTCATGAATGGGGTTAGTGCCCTTCGAACAGAGACCCCAGACAGCTCTCATCTCTTTAGCCGTGTGAGGACAGAGCAAAAAGAACCAGAAAGTGGATGCTGACCACACCAAATCTTCTGTAGCCTTGATCTTGTGCTTCCTAGCCTCCAGAACTGGGAGAAACATATTTCTCGTTTGTAAGCCCGCATTCTGTGGTATTTTTGTTATAGCAGCCTGAACAGACTAAGACACAACTTAAGGAGGACGATGCTAGAAGACAGCACCCTGGGAGGCGCTCCCCATCCAGCCCGGGCTCCCAGAGCCTCCAGGCTGCCTGCACCCCCCACCATTGATATGCCACGCCTTGAATCAGAGGAGAGCCCGAAGCAACACCGTGAGCTGAGTGCCCACGTGGGCAAGCGTGGAAGCAGAGGCCAGCAGCCCAAAGGCGGTGCAGAGGTGGTCCCTGTCCTAGAAGGCCCATGGGTTAGTGAACACACGGCTGCTGTCTACAGCCTTGGGTCTGCGTGCTCGACCAGGCCTGTGCCCTGCAGTGACCCCACGTTGCCTCCTCAACCCCTCGGAGCCTTGCAGCTCCCCATCCTGTCCCGTGCTCTCCTTGTCCACATTTCCCCTCTGTTATCTCATCTCTTCTCAACCACACTCCTGGTTACCTAACCTCAGCAGCCCCTTATAGCTGGTTCAGCTGAGTCCCACAGACCCCTCTTCCTCTCCCTTGGGGCTGGTCCCAGCAGCAGAAAACCCATGGCCCAGGTGAGGTTAGGGCTTCAGAACCAAATCTCTCTCACTGATGTTGATTTTTATTCCCCTATTATTTCAAACCCTCCAACTGCTCCCCGCTGCCAGGTAAGGCACAGACTCCTTGGCTTTCCTTACACACCAACCTGCTTTCCAGTATTACCCCAGTTAACAACAGTTATTAATCCAGACTTCTCAACACTTCCCCCAAATGCTGGCACTGTCCTCCCTCTATACTTTTATTAATGTCATTCTTTTCTGCTTCCTCCTCTTGATAAAATCCTGTGTCGCTCCAGAGGGCATCTCCACTATGCCTCCTTCTCTGAACACTTCAGGGCTCATTCAGCAGAAATATTTGTTAAACAAATGAAACAGGAGAAATTTTCTATTCCAATTTTAGGCTGCTTTAAAAAAAAAAATCTCATAGTTACCTATGACAACAAAATCAGAGCTTATTTAAATACTTCAAAATATATACGTTTGCACTTTGGTGCTCGGCAAGAAATCTACAAGTGGAAGCTTTGGACAGGGTGGCGGGATGTTTGTGAAAACTCCCCATCTCTTGGGGTATACTTTTCTCAAATCCATTTTAAAAGGAAAGAAAAACAAACCCAAAGAGGCACTCTAGGAGGCCCTAACCCCATTTAATAGTGTAACACAGCTATAGAGAAAAGCTGAGATACCAATCCCACGTTATGTTATTTCTAGGGAAACATGAAATAGGAAAATACAGTCTTTTTGTGGCCAGGAAGACGAGGAGAAACTTTCAGGTTGTCAATGAGCATATTATCACTTGTCGATTGGTTTGGCTGTTCCTGGTATTATTTAAATGCAGGATATGTATTCAGGATATAAAATGCATTTGAAATTACGCACTTAGGAAATGAAACAGATTTGAGATCTTACTGCTTACAAAATGCAATTTAACATTTTCTCTCTTCAAATTTATTGGATTTTTTTAAAAGTTATTTCCTTTTGAACTTCCTGAATGAAACAAAACAAACTGCTTTGCCACAAATGACTTGATGGGAGTGAGTGTTCTCAAAGGGGCCCCAATCCGTAAGGAAAATGTTACGTTCCTCTTTATAAAAATCTGCCTACAGTTTTGGGCCTCTTGCGTGGATTTGCAAAGAACTTCAGGAGCCCGGGATTCCAGTCCACGTGTTGCTTCCTGGCTGCCCTCTCTAATCCTCAGATCATCATCTTTCAAATGAAAGAATAACAAACTCCTGGCCTGCCCCTCCAGACTGAAAGATTCAGAGAGGACAGACCCACATTATCGTTGTCACAGCCATTGGATGGCTACACAGAGGCCTGCAGAGCCTCCAAGGAGGGTGGGGGCAGAGGAGGGGGGCAGGGGGCCCAGGAGAGGCCAAAGGAGGGACAGGCATCAGGGGACCCTGTGTCTCTTCTGTGGACCAGCTGGAGGACAGGGCCCGGCGCTTCACAAAGACCATGAGGGTGACCTCCCACGGACCCTGGCCTTTTAAAAATTTAAGGACTTTAAGGTACCTTAGAAATGATTGGGTCCAACCCACTTGTTTTAGAGCTGAAGCAACTGAGGAAATGTCCACAGCCGCCGGAGAGTCAGCACCCTGCCAGGATCCTGCGGGGAGCACACATCTTTACAAAGGTCCACAGAACCATGTGAAAACCCACTGCCTGATTCTGCTCTTTTCAGGCATTAAAGCTTTGATACCTAAGTATGCTGCTGCCGTGGTTTGACGATTAGAACCGCGCTCGGACAAGAGGAGCCGCTGTAGTCACCCGCGGACAAGACAACTTCCCAAGGCTGGCCAGCTCGAGGACGGGGCATCTCCCTGTGTGGCAGACTACCGCCCACACCCGACGGCCAGACCTGGAGCTGCAGACACCGTGGGGCCGCCTCCCAGGAGAGGCTCCTGCATCCCAAATGCCCAGGACTCCCAGGATGGCATCCCTGAACTGGGAGGGAAGCCACCTGGCAGAACTCCACGAATTTCCGGAGCCGCAGACTCGGAACTCCTCCCGGCGGTGGCCCCGGCCCCAGGGTCACATCCACAGCTCAAGCTTTTCTGTCGTCTCTCACAGCAGTGGGTCCACCAGGGGGAGGGCTTTTATTTGGGTGGCTGTTCTCCCTAGAAAATGTTTGATCAGCACGCTCTGGGGAGTTTTGAATCCCCCAGCTGCGGGAGAGGATGGTATCGCTAAGGCACCCAGAACAAAGCTCCCTCCTGATGGCCTGACGGCCACTGCAGAGCGTGTCCTGATGGCCACTGCAGAGCCCCAGCCGGGGTCACGGGCCTGGCTTCCATTCTCTCTTGACCTGAGCAGGGCCCTGTGGGGTAGAGCGCCAGCCCCACCCTGCCCTCTGGTCCACGGGGGATGCGGTTCCTCTGCCGCAGGGCCTGGCACCCGCCTCTTGTGGGGTGACCTACACTGTGGGACTGTAACCCCCGCCCTGACCCTGAGCTTCCTGCCGGCCTGCCACCTTCTGTGGGACCCTCGATGGACAGCGGTGTCCATTTCCCCCCAGCTGGGGTGCGGTTGGGCCTGCCCCGGAGGAGGAGAAAGAAGAGAGGCCTCAGGAAGGCTGCCCTCTGTCCTCTACCTACATGGCGGCTGCTCGGAGAGAGGCAAGCAAAGGGAATGGAAGTTTCCATGCGTATGTCCGAAACCCAAACACAGCTGGAAGGTCTAATTTAAGCTACAACCCTGATGGGACACAGAACGCATTTGGCAGATTTCCTAAAAGAAGGGAGCAATCACACGTCACGGGGTGACATAGGAAAACAAACACTTCATCAGGAGGTTTTTCCTGTGTTCCAGAAAGTAACGTGGTGGACGGGGGGAGATGGAAAGGGAGGGAGGGACAGCGGGAGAGAAGAGGGGAAAAGGTAGGGGAGACAGAGAGCGAGCACGCACATTTGTGAGAGGACTGGAAGTGACGGGCAAAGACAAACTCGCACCTGCACTTGGAAATCCCACTGCTCGTGCTGCCCCGAAGCCATCCTGGGTGGGTATGCGGGGAGAGCTCCTGGGGTGAAGAGCGCTGTCCAAAGACACTCACCACCCACGAGATGTGGGCACGTTTCTTAACCTCTCATTCTTAAGTCTCATTCATCTATTCATTCATTCAAGCGTTTGTTGCAAACCTGCTATGTGCCGAACACTGTGCCAGGCTGTGCAGGTATAAAGGCCGACACTGAAGGAGGAGGGGGATGGAGAAGGGGAGGCAGCAGCTTAGCTCTGACGCAGCTCAGTTCGATGAGAGAGACTTAGCCGAGCAGTCACCCTAATTAACATAAGCAAATACTGACTTTAAGTGCCCTGAAGAAAGGGATGTTTCTTTCAGTGTGAAACCAAGAGAGTGACCCAGACTGGAGGCACAGGGCACTGGGGGCCGAGCATGTTCCCTAAGGAGGCACGCTTCAGGGGTGAAAGATCACAGGGAAAGGCACAGAGTAAAATACCCCATTGGATCACCAGCGATCTGCAGCTCCTCTCATCCTTGACTCCACTCCCACACCCAAATCCAATCCCTCGGCAAAGCCTGCGGCTCCACCTCAAATCGCACCTTGTGCGGGAAGGCCTGCCCAGACTCGGCCAGGCCCGAGCTCCGTCACCTTTGCCTGGACTGTTGCAACAGCACCTCAATAGACTCCTTGCTTCCGCCCTTTCAAGGGCCCAGGAAAACTTTAAAATCCTCCAATGGCTTCCCATCCCGCTTGGAATAAAACCCCAAACTCTTAACTCTGACCCACAGGACTCTATCCTGCCATAATGTCCTTAGGTCCTTTCACTGGCCCCCTCCCACCATCTTGCTGCTCTGAGAATATGCCAGGCCTTTGCCTTTTTTTTTTTTTTGCCTTTTGTGCATTCTTTTATTTAAATATCAGAAAATGCAGTGGTTCTTCTTCCATTTGCTTAAGTCAAATACGTAATTAAGGCATTCGTTTTTTTTTAATTCAGATATAATCGACATACGACATTGTGTAAGTTTAAGGGGTACAATGTATTGATTTGATACATTTATATGTTGCAATATGATTCCCACTGTAGGGTTAGCTAACGCCTCTATCACCTCACATAATTATCATTTCTTTTTTGTGGTGAGAATATTTCAGATCCAGTCTCTTAGCACCTTTGAAGTTTATAATACAGTATTGTCTGTAATCACCAAGCTGTGCTTTAGACCCTCAGAACTTACTTATCTGCTAGTTGTAAGTCTGTACCCTTAAATAACATTCCCCCATGTCCTCACTGCCAGACCCCTGGTAACCACCATTCTATTCTCTGTTTCTCTGAGTTTGGCTTTTTAAGGTTCCACATATAAATGATCTCATACAATATTTGCCTTTCTCTGTCTGGCTTATCCCAGCACAATGTCCTCAAGATCCAACCATGTTGTCACAATGGCAGGATTTCCTTCTTTCTCACGGCTGAATAATATTCCATTTTATATATATATATATATATTTATATCATTATATATGATAAATATATATCACATCTTCTTTATCCATTCATCCATTGATGAACACTCAGCTTGTACTGCAATAAATATTGGGGTACAGATAGCTCTTTGATATTTTCATTTCTTTTGGATATATACCCAGAAGTGGGATTGATGGATTATATGGTAGTTCTCTTTTTAATTTTTAAAAGACCCTCCATACTGTTTTCCACAGTGGCAGAACCAACTTACATTCCCATTAACAGTGCATAAAGGTTCCCTTTTTTCCAAAGCCTCTCCAACATTTGTTATTTCTTGTCTTTTTTTTTTTTTAAACATCTTTATTGGAGTATAATTGCTTTACAATGGTGTGTTAGTTTCTGCTTTATAACAAAGTGAATCAGTTATACATATACGTATGTTCCCATATCCAGGCCTTTGCTTTTAACCACGGGCCCCACCCAGAGCATTCCCTCATTCCACATAGGTGCCTACGTAAGGCCTCCTCTATGCCTTTTCATGGCCACCCTGGCTGAAATGCCCCTCTCCTGACCCCCTACTCGAAAGCACCCCACCGGCTTTAATTTCTTTCACTCAGCTCCTGCCTGTCCTGTCCTGAATTTCTCTGTTGTCCTAGATTGTAAGGTGCACAAGATTGGGGTCTTTGTTGGGTTCACTGTAATATTCCCAGCAGCTACAGCAGTGTGTCACATCACAGACACTCAGCACATGAATTAAATGGGTGAAGAATGGTGCTTCCTTTTATGTATCAGCTGACCAATCCACACAAGAGCAGACTCTGCCCCCAAGGCTCACTCCCCCACTTCTAGAACTGGCTGCGCCTCACCCCCACCCCCTCACCTTCCCCCGGAAAGGGAGAGCTCCTGGCAGGGAACAGGCATACAGGCAGTCAAAGCCCCAAGGCGAGAAGCAGCAGCAAGGCTTCTAGAATAAGAGAAGGGCAGGAACTCAGAGTGAGGGCAGGGGAGGCAGGCCAAGGCAGAGGAGATGGCCCAGACGGGACCCAGCACCTCTCACGAAGGAGCCACTGCAGGTTCTGAGCAGGGCGGTAACACATGGGGCTTGACTATGGAAAGGACCCACCCTGGCTCAAGAGTGGAGGTGGGCGGACCTGTGCTTAGGAGGGAGGTGCTGGTGGTTTTAGACAAAGGTGCTGGGAGAGGAGATACATGAGGGGCTGTTTTTCTTCCCCTGTGAGGGAGGGCCTGCCTGGAGGGCTGCTGCCTGGAATAAACGAGGTGACACTTAGCCCAGTGGCTCAGTCACGGCCAGTGGTT
Source organism: Monodon monoceros (assembly GCF_005190385.1). Taxonomy (NCBI): domain Eukaryota; kingdom Metazoa; phylum Chordata; class Mammalia; order Artiodactyla; family Monodontidae; genus Monodon; species Monodon monoceros. The sequence goes on along the minus strand of NW_021703771.1, from coordinate 79,104,635 downwards.
GATATTAGAGTTAAGGGGAAGGTGGTACCAGCAGGGAGGTGTGCCCTGGCTTCTGCGAGCTCGCCCCCATGGTAGAAACTGAGGAGCCCCTGCAGTTGCAAAGTGGGTGAGCTGTGAGCGCTTCTGAAAGTGGCAAATCAGCACGAGAGATAATTCGATAATCAAAATAATGAATCCTCAGGATTACAACTGAGATGCTTGCCACTCACAGACTCTGTCATTACAATCACTCCCCGCCTAGCCCACGTCCATTCCAATTCCCTTTTATTTGCCCATTTATGGAGGCAGCGCTGTTAGTGGGGTGACAGCCAAAGGTACTTGACAATAAAGCGCCCGCCTGTTTCTAGGCTTGAGCCAGATGGAGGGGGCCCAAGGCCTGGGGACTCCCCAACAAAACGGCTGATTTGTGCCTTTGATTTCTGAGTTGAGAAAATTACATTTTAATATAGAAATTCACATTCAGCTCAGTCACAGAAGTTGATTTAAAAAAGTAAAAGAGGAAACCTATATGATTTCATTATAAATGTATTCATCAAGTCCCACGGTTTTTCCATTTACGAAGCCTTACCATCCTCTCCTTTCTTTCCGTTTTCAGGGACACTGACCTAGTCCAATCAATCACCCCATAAATATTTATTGAGTACCCACTGCATGCAAACCAGTGCGCCAGGTGCTGGGGCCAGGGGCGGGAGAGAATGAATGTGGTTCCTGCCCTCGACTCTGAGAAGAATACAGAAAGAGCTCCAAATGTGGGCTCTATCTTCACCAAAAGATAAAATCTCACCAGAAGAGAACGTGATGGGACCTTCTGCGCGCCTGGCCTTGCTTAGCACAAGCCTCCTTTCATGTGCACGTCCCCCCTGCAGGTGGGCACACACCCCTGAGTGCGGCGGTGTAGCACAAGGTGACAACTCATCGGGACCACAACTGTGGCCACTGCACCTCAGACCCTCAGGGGAGGCCCTGCCCCCTCTCTGGTCCTCCTCCCTTACCCACTTCCCCCAGCTCTAACCGCTCACAGACCTATTGACCCCACGCATCCCTGATTTCTGCCACCCCATCCATCTTTTCACACGGAGCAAGGCAGTTCAGGGAGAAAGTGGTAAAAGACTTTCTGGGAGCGGGCCGTCACTGTAGGGTGATAAAATAGGGCAGGTTCTAGGGAGGTGGATGTGGGGAAATCGAGGTGGGAGCGGGGAGGGTGGGCGCTGCAGACAGGCCAGTAGCATGAACACAGTTTCAGGGCAGCAGGCTACACTCTGACTGGCACTGAAGGGCCCGGCCAAAGCAGGGTTTGCTCAAGTGACATCACAGAGCACTACCGCGTGCAGGCTCCCTACTGGGGGCTGAGTAGCGGAGGGCGGACACAACTGTGCAGGCACCAGGCAGACCCGGTGAGAAACGCTGGATGAAACCAAGAAGAGGGCCACACTGTCAGTACTGCATTGGAACTTGCAATTTAAACGCTGGACAGGCATTTGGAAGGCTTGGGCATTTCTTTTTTTTTTAAAAAAAAATTATTTATTTTTGGCTGCGTTGGGTCTTCGTTGCTGCGTGCGGGCTTTCTCTAGTTGCAGCGAGCGGGGGCTACTCTTCTTTGCGGTGCACAGGCTTCTCATTGCCAGGGCTTCTCTTGCTGTGAAGCACGGGCTCTAGGTGCCCGGGCTTCAGTAGGTGTGGCACACGGGCTTAGTTGCTCTGTGGCATTTGGGATCTTCGCGGACCAGGGATCAAACCCGTGTCCTCTGCATTGGCAGACGGATTCTTAACCACTGCACCACCAGGGAAGTCCCTGGGCATTTCTATTATAAACAATACTTCAGCAAAACGCCTCGTCCATATCTCATTGCTCACTTGAATTACAGTATTTTCTTAGGATAAATTTCTAGAATGGGACGTTTGGGTCAAGGATATGCTTTTTTGTCTTTTTACTTTTGATGGACATTGTTGAATGCTCACCAAAACAGCTGCACCAATGAATCTACCCAGGAGCAGTGCACATTCCCCCACACTCTCAACACTGGTTGCGATTATATGGTCACCTGTTAACCTTTATTTGATTATTAATAAGGTTAAACAGTTTCTCTCATGTTTAGTAGTCATTTGTATTTCTTTTTTGTCTGTGTGAACTGGCCCATACATATTCATACACACCTGTTTTTCTACTAAGTGAATGTTTTTGTCTTATTGGTCTCAGGATATTAATCTTTTGTGTAACAAGTATCTTGCAAATACTTTTCCATCTTTGTTGTCCTTAAACTTAACAAGGTCAGTTTTTACACAAATTTTAAACTTCCTGTAGTAAAATTTACCAAACTTTTTTGGCTTTCACGTAATACTTGCCTTTTTCACACCCAATATTATACAGTCGCTGCTGTTTTTCTACTGTTTTTATATATGTTCTCACTTATTTAAATTAAAATTTTAATCTATCTAGATTTGATGTAAAGTTTATCATCAACCTATGTGAGGTTATAACAAACTAAATTCTTACATATTCTGTCAATAACTTTTCTGTCTCTCCTGGAAACAGAACCACACAGCTTTAATCACTATTAAACTAATAACCTAATCATTTTTAAACAAAAATGCCCCCATCCTCCCATTCCTCATTACTTACCTTTCAGAGTTATTCCAAATATGCTCATAGTTTTTTTTCTTTCAGATGAACCCAAGAATTCTTTTAAAAACCCGCCCTGCCCCACCGCAAAATATCATGCTGTAATTCAACTGGAATTCTGTTAAATGTATAGATTAATTTTGGGGAGAATTGACATCTTTGCTATATTTAATATTCTATCTAAATACCTAATATAATTCTCCACTTATTCAAATCTGTATTTATATCCCTCATTAGGTTTTATACTTTTTTTTTCCCTAGGAGTACTGAACATTTCTTTAAAGATTTTCCTAGGTTTAAATTACTTAGGTATTGGGTTAAATTTTCAAATGATTTTTATTATATTTTTCATTAGTCATATATTAAGGAAGCAGTTTTTAAACGTCTATATAGGGCTTCCCTGGTGGCGCAGCGGTTGAGAGTCCGCCTGCTGATGCAGGGGACACGGGTTCGTGCCCCGGTCCGGGAAGATCCCACACGCCGCAGAGCGGCTGGGCCCGTGAGCCACGGCCGCTGAGCCTGCGCGTCCGGAGCCTGTGCTCCGCAACGTGAGAGGCCACAACAGTGAGAGGCCCGCGTACCGCAAAAAAAAAAAAAAAAAAAAAAAAAGTCTATATAACTAGCCATCGAGGTATCTCTTACATCATCTCTAACAGTTTTGGTTCTCTTGAGTTTTCATTCTCTTCCTGGAAAAAAGACAATCACATCTTTGGCAAATAATGATAATTTTGCCCCTTTCTTTCCACCACATTATATATTTTATTTCCTTTTCTAATTGAATTGGCAATCTCTTCCACAACAACTTTAAGTGACAGCACTCAAGGGAACATCCTTGTCTTGCCCTTAACTTTATTGAGAATGTTTCGACATTCTATGATCACCTGTGTGATCATCCAGCCTGTATTTTCACCACTTTATTTACATGAATGTTATTGGCCACAGGATTATTGTTTTATTGTGCTGCTTTAGAAACTGGAAGTTTTTGAATTACTCACTGAATTAACTCCAAACTGAAATCTCCTCAAACTAGCCCTTAGGGAGCTCCAGCGATGGAGCTGCTGCCCCTTCCTTGTGCAAGGGTACCATCTTCATCTCTTCCTGCAGTTTCCACCACAGCCCCTCTTCTCATCAGCAAGAAGTGAAATCACAAAGGAGTAAGGCTAGAGCCCTTGCTGTACAAATCATCAGTTACCTGACGCTGGGTGACTTATTTCTCCTTGTTTTTCTTAGGTGTGAAAGACAGACACATCTTGCAGTCGTACTTTAAGATTTAAATGAGATAATGGTTGCACTGCTCCCACCAAAGTGGTTGGTGTTCATGGGCATTCACTAACTGGCAGTTATTCCTATCATTCTCATCACAGCTTCTCTCAAATCTGCTTGTCTCCCTCTCTAAGGCTTTTTTTTTTGGCTGCGCAGCATGGCTTGCAGGATCTCAGTTTCCCAGCCAGGGAATGAAGCCAGGCCACGGCAGTGAAAGCCCGGAATCCTAACCACTAGGCCACCAGGGAACTCCCTCTGTGGCTTCATTCATGCACTTTCTCTCCCCTCCACACCCCTCACCCAAGTATCTTAACTTTCTTGTCCTCCACATGAGGCAATAGCCAACGCTTCCTTCAAAGTACAACTCATGACCCAACTGCCCCAGAGCCCCTTCTTGACTTAATGAATGTGCCCAAAACTCTTGTGTGTGTGTGTTCTCTCAACATTTTATATACAATCCATCCTACATTATGTACTTGATTATCTGTTGCCTTTAGAATTTTCTAGATAATTATAAGTGGTTATTACTTGTTGGTTTCATGTAGCTACACCTTGTCTTTCTAATTAGATTAAAAGTTTTTTAAGGCCAGGATCACATCTGTTGCTTCTTGATTGCCCACAGACCCTGGTGCCTTGAATGGTGCCGTAGAATACATGCTTGCTTAATTACTTTTTACATTTATTAAGTGGGTAAAAGGACCCAAGAGATTTTCCTAATTCAAATGTAAGCATGTAAAACAGAATTGGAGAACTGTGAATACACAATGACTCTATCTGTAGAGAGACACAGAATGTAATTTTTGAGACCCCATAAATCTTCATCTCCCCCCAGTGCCACCCATCAAAGATCTGTTTCTGCTCCTCCAACTTCCCCATTTCAGTAAATGGCATAACCATCCACTGTGTTTCTCTGTCTAGAAACCTACGGGTCACCACTGATCCCTGCCTTTCTTTCACTTCCCCATCCATCCCACTGACATCAGTAGACAGATTCTACCTCCTGGGTCCGTCCACTCCTATTCATTCACCTCCCCCGCCAGCATCCCGGTAGGTCAACGTCACCTCTCCCGGGGCGGCTGCAGCAGCCTTGCAACGTCCCCTGCAGCCCCTCTTCCCATCCAACCCACTCCTCACTCAACAACCAGAGTGAGCTTTCGAAACCACACGTCTGACCCTACCACTTCCCCACAGAAATCCTTCAGTGGCTTGCCATCCTCCTGGGAGGAAAACCCACATTCCCGAGTTCTGTGCTCTGGCTCCAGCCCCGTCTCCTGTGCTCTCTCAGCTGCCACCACACTGCCACCTACCAGCCATCACCTTGCAGCTGCTCCTCCTTCAGGCCTTTCCTGTTGATTATCTGAGGTCCTTCCCTACTCCCCCCACCCCCACCCCCCACCCCCGCGCCCAATATCTGTCTCTATGTCAACGCCATGTGAAGGTTCCTTCTCTCATCGTGTTGTCTTCCTCACCCTCACTCTGTTTCTCACTGGACTGTAAGCTCCATGAGGGAGTGGATCACGGGGGTCTTGCTCCTACTACCCCCCCAGGAGGCAGTCAGTAAATCTCTGGTGAGTGTACGAAGATGCTCAAGCTGTGAAAGCTTGTTCTCATGGAGCGGGGAGCCTTGCAGGGCGTTTAGACAGCGGGCTCCTCAGGCTGGGACAGGCCCACTTTCTTTACAGGCGTAGTTCCTGGCACATAAAATGCTCAGAGAACGTTTGTGGAATGCATGTAAGAGCACCAGTGCATCCAAGCCTTGTAACGGACCAGTCTTGGAGGTTTGAGAAAGCCAGTTGGCCTCTTTGAGCCGGAGATTCAGCGCATACAAACAGAGAATACCTGCTCTGACCACCTCGCCAAGGATGTCGTAAGGGCTGAGCAATAACTGTTCATGACAATGTTTTGAAATACACGTGGCTTTAAACGAGGCAAGGTGTTCTGTCCTGATCCTGAGCATTTTCAGACTTGCCCCCATGTGCCTGGCTGGGCCTGCTGTAGTCAGGCAGTGCTTTGGGTTCTAGATTTACCAAATCCAGCCCCTTTCCCAAGAATAACCACCACCCCCATTTCAAAAGCCAGATGCCACCAACACCGGAATGCCTCAGCAAGATTTACATTCTACCCTGAACACGCTTTTAAAATTTAAAAGTTTAAGAAATGAGAACAATATTACAACGTTTTTAAGCCATTCAATGAAAACAGTTAAAAAAAAAAAGGTGTTTAAAAACACTTGTCCATTTTTGTCTTGCAAATTTCAAAATCTAACACTTCTTGTCAGGGGATTTTCTTTGGTGCTACTTTAGGCTATTACAACTTTTACAAAGGAAGCAGCTACAACATGAGTTTGTTTTGTATATCAGGTTAACATTACAACTTAAGTCTCCAGCAACGTTTTCATTTTCTAAAGATTTCAACTCTAAATAGTCTTTCTTGAGAAAAGCAAGAATAAAAGTAAAATGAGCAATCTGAGATTCCCTCTAAGTTTTCAGAATTAGCTGTGAACCGGATGACGAGGGCTGCTTACAGCCTCAATCTGTAAACGTCTTTACTCTTCTGGGCAGAGTTCTGCTGAGAGCTCTCCCACCCCATGGGCGTGTACCAAACACCAGCAAGCGATGATGGCAAACAAACACAGCATAGTGTCAGGTTAGCCTGTAAATCCATGAAAACGAGTAACAATTCTTCCTCATGCTCACAAGACACACATACTCAATTAATTTATGGAAATTAAATAGGTGGCATGACCGCTGCTCAGAATGCAAACTCCTGGGAGGGGAGAGGCTGCTCTGGGCTTAGCAGATACGACCATCCAGGCAAATGCATGTGCTATTTTTAAAGCACAGCCTACATAATGAAAGAAACTCCAAGATGTTTCACCAGGTCCAATCAGCCTCGTGGACAGCCATGCTCTACCCACCTGAAGACAGATAACTACTACATGGTAGTGAATACTGAAATGACACGGTGTGACCCAGGGACCCTTCACAGAAGGAGGGCCAAGGAGGATGGGGTTCTCCCCCTGCAAAGCCAGGCTACACACTGCAACGAAAGAAGTGACTACTTGGGATTTGACAAGTAAGCTCTTAAATACCCCTAAGAGGGTATTTATTCAGATTCAGACATCTTGAGTTAAACTTTCTGGCTTTCTCTACAAGATGATAGCGCCTATTAAATAAACATGAGTTCTACACCCTCTCCTAGAACCTACCCCAATTCAGGGTTTTGGGGGCCACAGGGGAAGTGGATTTCAGATGCAAAGACCCCCCAGAGAGTGTGCCCTGAAACCTCTGAGCTCAAGTCAAGGAGCAGCCTGGCTCCATGGGCTCCAAGGTGGGAGGCTCCTGGGTCTGAAACCCAATCACAGAGTGGAGGAAAGAAGAGCAGCAAACACTTTCTCCAAACCAAACCCTCTTTCACACTCCTGCCCCTAGAGGTGAAGTAGCAAGTCAGGTGCCAAAGGCCTGGTGAGGACTGACTGGAAAGAGGGAACTGGGTGCTGAGGATGCCCAGGGGGTGGCGGGGGGTGTGTGGCAGGGACTGACGGCCGTCCCCCTGAGAAGGGGCCGTGTGGATCTCAGATCCCACGAGGACTGCAAGTGGGGATGGTCCTCTGGCTCATGGCCCCCAGCCCAAGGCATCTTGTAGCTGGATGGGCAGAGGAAATGCCTGAGGGAACCTCTGAGGCCCGGAGGGAGGGGGAGAAAGCAGCCCTGGTGCACCTGCCTGGGGTGGGCGATGCTCCAGGGGAAGAGAAAATCCTTGGCTGGCCGTCCCAAGGCTGCTAGCCTGGGTTCTGCCATCTTCCTTCAGCTCCTGCCTGGCTCTCAGCCTCTGTCTAATAATACTGAGTAATAATAAACAACTGTAATCATATTGATAGAAGCGCTAACTCCCAACCATGCACCAGGCCCCATGCTTCTAGAAGGCAGTGGGCATAGAGGTTAAAAGCTCTGATCCGGGTTGAGTCCCAGCTCCACCATTCACAAACTGTGTGGTCACAGGCAAGTTAGTGTCTGTACATTGGGGATGTTCACTGTTTCTACCTCACAGAGTTGAGAGGATTAATTGGCATAATACCAGCAAAGGCATGTAGTAAAGGCTCAATAACTACAAGTTGATGTTACTTTTTTCTTTCCTTTGGATTTTCTTTCATCCTCACAGGTCTGCAAAGAAACTGAGGTCTGAGGTCACAAGAAAGGCCAATGCTGACGGGAGACGGAAGACCAGGTCTGTGGGACCCTAAATGCCACTCACGCTCTCTCCAGGGCACTGCTGAAACTGAATCCACCCCAGCAGAGCAGAGCAGCTGACCCAGGCCACTTGCCCTTTTCCCACCAACCGTCCTACCTAATTGTGTCACCGTCCTCCTTCCCGAAGTCCTTCTGAGGTCCACCCCATCACCTCCAGGTGAAACCCACATTCCCAGCAAGGCGGCCAGGGCCAGGGTGCAAAGGGGTGTTTCTGCATCCCACATCAGAGACAGACAGAGACACAGAGACAGACAGAAACAGAGAGAGAGGGAGGGAGGAAGGGACAGAGAGAAGTCTGCATGGAGGAAAGAGCTTGAGGATTGGTCTCACAAGACCCAAGTTCAAATTCTGCTCTTTTAACTACTACTTATGTGTCCTTCTGGAAGTTACTCAACCTTTCTAAGTCTCAACATCTTCACTTGCAAAATGACACTCACCCAGATTATTTAACTCAGCTGAGGCATGCAGTAAACAGCAGCCACTGCAATCCTGATGTCCCAGCCCCACTCCTGCCATTCTCCCACGGTCACCTCATCCTGACGTGGAGGGGCAGCACCCCAGTGCATGTCCTGTCCCCTGAGCCTGACCCGTCCTTTCCACCCCAGCCCTACTTCTCTACCTGATTCAACTGTATTTCTCTTTCAGGATTCCCCTCCAGCATGACCTCCTCTGGGAAGGGTTTCCCTCCAGCTCCCTGAGCGTCCCAGGGAGTCAGCCTCACGCTGCTCTCTGGACTGACTGCACTCCCCCATTCCAGAGGCTGGTTTTGTTCCTGTCTTCTCCACTGTACGTGTTCCTTGAGACCACAGCTGCCATCTCCTGCTTCTGGACCCCAGTTCCTAGCACTCTCTGCATGCTTGTTGACGTGAGAATGAAAATTTATATAAATGGTTCAAGTGCTTCCCTTGTGGTGCAGTGGTTAAGAATCCGCCTGCCGATGCAGGGGACACGGGTTCGAGCCCTGGTCTGAGAAGATCCCACATGCCGCGGAGCAACTAAGCAGCTGTGCCAGAACGACTGAGCCTGCGCTCTAGAGCCTGCGAGCCACAACTGCTGAAGCCCGCGCGCCTAGAGCCCGCGCTCCGCAACAAGAGAAGCCACCGCAATGAGAAGCCCGCGCACCGCAACGAATAGTAGCCCCCGCTTGCCGCAACTAGAGAAAGCCTGCGTGCATCAACAAAGACCCAGCGCAGACAATACAAAAATTTAAAAAAAAAAAAAGGTTCAAGATGTCACCTGGAGAGTTAAAGCACACAAAGAAGAACAAGAATCAGAACTGTAGAATCTCACAGCTGGAGGGGATATGCACACTCACCCTGTCCATCGCCTTCATTTTATGGGAGGATTTGTCAGCTGTGCAACATAATAAAGATAGGAGATGCTCGGCCTGGCAAGTTTAACCAGGACACAGAGCTCTCCAGTAACAGCTGAGTTTCATCGTGTGGCCAGGCTTAGGAGGACACGCTTAGTGACGTCATTGGCTATAATGACTGACGGCTCTTACACAAGAGAGGAGTCACCAAGAACACACTAGGAGTCAGCAATGCAGCGACCCAGGCCACTCATGTAACTGACAGCGTCAAACAATAAATACCACTGGCTGGAAAACAGATACGGTCACCTCATTTCCTAGGTGGCAAAATAGAAAAAGAAATCAAAAATAGGGGAGAGGGTATGGATTTGAAACTATAAGTTTTGAAAGGTTATTTTTTTAAGATTTAGTCACTGGAGCTGTGCACATCACAGAGACACAAAATCGGTGTGGGAAAAGCATGTTTTTCAGCCCAGGACAGGCCAGGGAGAGCGAGAAAAGCAGAACAAAAAACAAAAACAAAAACCTAACCACATAAATAAATGAGAATAATCTAAAGAAATAACATTTTGGCTAAGGCTCGGGAAGGAACATTTTAAATACAAGAAAAGATACCAGTAGGACAAGGGAAATTATATTCTAAACTTTCTTTTTTAAAAAATTTATTTATTTTTGGCTGCGTTGGGTCTTCGTTGCTGCACACGGGCTTTCTCTAGCTGCGGAGAGTGGGGGCTACTCTTCGTTGCCCCAAAGGAACCAAATCTTCCCACTTCTGTCAGCTTCACTATCCCTGATTATAATGTGGTGAATTTTCAAAGGGAAGGTTCCTGGCCACAGTTTTGTTCCGTTGTGTCTGTGCCCCCCAGATCCTTGGGCGCCTTTACATTTTTCATTGCACAGAAAGATTTTTAGCAGATAATAGAAATAAAGAGAACACTAAGACAGCATCTCAAAGGCCTCCAAATAAAGCAGGCTGGGCTCCTCGTGGAGCAAGTGGGTCTACACACACAGCAGGGAAGCGAAGTGGGGTGCACAGCCTCCCTTCCTGACCAGCTCCTCTTAGACGTACTTCCAGCAGGAACAGTAATCCTCGCCCTCCCAGCAGATGGGATTCTAGGACTGGCCGGTAATGAGCATGAAATGGTTAAACGGTGGTACTACATCTCGGTCGAGGACCATCGTTATTATTATTCCTGTGAGCCCACAGTCACTTGGACATCTTCCCACCGCGATTCTGTATAAAAGAAAGCAACTCGCCAGTTCAGAAAAAAAAAAAAAAGTTTGTAGAACACATTTCATCCAATTTTAAGGGTTGTTCTCTTATGAAGATGAACTTCATGGACAAATAATGCATGGCCCGAGGCTCCCAGTGAGATGCCGTGTATGAGAACTGCTGTTTTGTTAGGCATAACCTCCTGCAAAGAACAAGGCTTGCCCTGAAATGCTTAACAGGACATCAGCAGGTAGGGAGCCAATATTTCTAAAAAGGAGTTGATTAAGGAAGGGCTAGGATGGCGGGATTTGCTTTGCTTCTGTGCAAAAACACACTATTTCCCGACAGTCTGGACGCCCTGCAAGAGGAGCGGGCTGGAAGGGCTGCCAGAGTGAATGAAGAATGTGATTACAAATGCAATCAGCGTGCTTGCGGCAGCCCAGCTACGGGCTTACGCTCACACCCTGCTTCATCCTGCCTGGATGCACTTTGAGATCATTAGATGTCATCAAATCTAGACTTGAGAATGGAGCACACTGTTCACACTGAGAGCAACAATTCAGGCCAATTAAGCCGGGGTGCTGACGGGCTGTGAAGAGAGTGTTGATTAGCTTGAACATAGGTAGATTATTTTAGGGGAGAAACAGCGCATGAAATACAGACGTTAGAATACTCTACACGCTCGTTAGGTGTCCTCACTCTGCTTCAGGCATTCGAGCCAAACATTTCCAGTTGGCTACTCTCAGAAGCTAAGTTCGTATTTTGGCATAACTTCCCAGAAAGCCCTAACTCGCAGAATATAAAGATCGTGAAATCACTTTTTTGTGAGTGTTCTCTATGGGAAGTAGTATCCGTGGGAATGTCACGTGCCAAGAACTGATCAAGGTATGAAAAAAAAAAAGGTTGCCTTGCTTAAATCTGTTCGTTGAGACTCATCCTCTGAACTCCGATCTTCTCTGCCCGCACACATCCTAATACCAGATTCAGGGACATGGGTGATGATGTGGTGAAAAGGGAGTAGTCACTATTAGATGCAGTTTCCATGACACCTCTCTACAATGCCCTCCCTGGCCAGCACCCTCAGTGGGACCAAAACATGAGCATCACAGAAAACAGTCGGGCAACCCCCATTAGGAGGATGCTTCATGGCCAACTCATGTATACGTTCAGTCTATTAGTATTTATTGAGCCCCAGCCATGTCCCAGGCACAGTTCTAAGGGCTGGCATTGAAGCAACGAATAAGACAGATAAGGTCCTTGCTCTCACAGGCTCCAAGAAATAAGCAGTGAACCCAGATTCATTGGACTAGTTCAATTATAATGATGGAGATTATTGGGAATAACCAATGTCTGCAGGGTGAAATTTGAAAGGCAGGAAGAGAACACCATGACATGGCCAGTCTAACCTGTACAAGCTGCACAAACCTTAGGCAGAGCTTATAAACATAATTCTTTTCACCACTCTAATTTCTAAACAATGAGATAAATTAAAAGCAACTTAAATAGCACCATCAAAAGAATACTGTGTTGAAAGACACATCAACATAACAACGAGCTTCAAGGTCATGCAGAGGTGTATGGTACTTTAGGGAACTGTGGCACTGAGCTCAAGGGCGGAGAACTCCCAAAATGGTTCAGCATAAGAGGAGGAGGTGTTTTGCCTGGAATGCAAGGTCAGGAAACTAAAGAAAGTGCCAAAGTCCCACTGCCTGTCCTGGAGAGACAGTCACCTCCGTGCTGGCGGCTACTGTCATTACCCAGCCAGCCACAATCAACCTTCACAATGTACCCTAAACCCAACTTCTCTCCGTGCATCTCCACTGTCCCTACCCCGCCCCAAACTGCCAACATCTCCCACCTGGGATACTGCAGCAGCCTCCTACTTGATTTCCTTTCTGCCACTCCTGTCCCCTCTATGGGTCAGGGACCCAAGGGGAAGCATCTGGCACTCAAAAAGGGGTGCTGGGGACAGTTTAACGAAGGGGCTCTTAATTAATGTGTAGGTAGAATTAAGGGACCAAATAGAGAAGGTGAGGGGCCCAGGGCTGGCAATAACAAGAAGCCATTCTAAGCCCTGGGCCAGAGGGGGAACAGAGGACAGGCACTCAGGGACTCAGGGACTGGAGGCACAGGGGAGGCCACCTGCCCGGCTGTGGCCTGGGGCAGACATTCAACTATCGCCCAGCTGCTGCCCACAGGGAGAGACGAGGAATAACTCCCCCAACTTCTCTTTCTTCCTGCGTCCAGTCTACTAGCGGTGCTTCCCACTGGTCCATCCCACTGAAGAAGCCACAGGACCAGTAGCCCTGGTGACATAGTCACAGAGGCCAGCACAATGGACCGGGTCGGTGTGACTCGGGAGAGGCAGACAGACAACAGCTCGCACACCCACCTATAGATTTGTTCTCCACACAGTAGCCACAATGATCCTTTCAAAACCGTGAGATGGCTTTTCATCCTACTTAAGATAAAATCCAGGCTCCCGAGCACAGCCCACAAGGCCTTCCCTGATGGGCATCTTCTCCCACGGCCACCACAGGGCTCCGTGCTCCAGCCATGGTCCTCTCATCCCCGTCTGTCCCGGGGGCATGCAGCCACCCACCCCTACCTGGAACACCCCCAGCTCCACACACAGCCCCTCTCCTCCTTCACACCCACTTTAAATGACATCACCTCTCCAGGAGGACTTCAGGGACTCTGGAGCCCAGCCCCCCGGATGTTCTCTTTAGCATCTTGTTACACTTCCTAGTGACTCTTCTCACGGGTTTTAATTACAGCCCGGCCTCCTCGGTTGTTCAGTGACCGCCCCTCTGACCGGAGTGTAAGCACCGTGTGGCTGGGACCCCTGGCCCCTCGCACAGTATTTGGCCTCTTGAAGGGCCTCAATCTTTCTGGACCACACCCGTGATCACACCTTTGGTAAAACTGCTCTGCTCTAGGAAGACCCACAGCAGGTGCCAGCAGAAGAGGAAACACTCCAGGCATCCTCCGGTCCAGTTGCTTTGAACCGGCACCCCTGAACACACATGCACAACCTGCCCTGGGGCTTGTAGAGCCTGCCAAGCTCCCCGCCCCTGCCCCCGCTCTCAGAGCTCAGGGTCACAGGGGGGGCTCCCGACAGGAGGGAGCCAGAGACTCCACCTGTGGAGGACAGAGTCCCCTGGACTTGCTCAAGGGATGGCTGGGGACCACATCTTACCCAACCTAGGCCATACTGTGGATGAAAATAAATGAATAACCAAGCAAGCAGGAGAGAAGCAAAAGGAATGAAAACTGTTTCCTAACTGATGGGTTCATGGGGACTTATTACACTCCTCCTCCTACTTCTGTGTATGTTTGAAATTTTCCGTAAAAAAAAAAACAAAACTATCTACAAAGATGTTCTTTGCAGTACTATTTATAGTAATAATAAAAAAGGAGATAATAAACTTAAGAATACCAAATTAATAGAATATTTAACACAATGGAATACCGTGCAGCCAGAAAAAAAAAAGAAAAAAAGAAATGAGACTGATCTTTATGTAATGATGAGGAGAGATTTCCAAACTTACTAAGTAACACAAGGTAGGTGCAGAATAATGTATATAGTATACACACCATATATGTGAGGGAAAATGAGTACACAAAACAACATACATATAAGCTTATCTATATATGTATATATGTGTATGTTGAGATATGCCTGAAATACAGCTGAAAAAATAAAAACCGTAAGAAACTAAAAAAACAAACACTGTTTCTTCCTTGACAAGCTGGCTCAGGGCTGTACCTGCAACCTGAGGACTAGTCAGGTATCATGGTGATGAGCGGGCACGGTCAACGGGGCCTAAGACACATCTCAGAAATGAACGTGCTCATCCAGCTGAACAAACGTAATAATGGAACTGAGACCGGCTGGGTTCCCGCCGGCTACCAGGAACCGTGCTCGGGGCTGTGCAGCCGTGGGCTCTTGAGCTCTTGAAAGCCCAGCTTCCCGGGAGGGCAAACGGCTAGACGCCAAGGCCTCGGCCAGGACCCCAGGCCCTCGCCCAGGGCAGAAGGAGCCCCCCTGGTAGCTGTGGCTGAGAGGCAGGCCCATGGGCGGAGGGGTGCCCTTGCTGGCGTGAAGGGGAGCCCCCAACACTCTGAGCTGCCCCAAGTGAAAAGCCACTGAGGCTGACACTGACTGGGGATGCCCCAGTCACCCTGGCTCCTTCCTCACACCTGTCTGAGTGCGGCTCCCAACACAGCCTGGCTGGTCCCACGCCCTGTGTTGCCTGCGGGTTCCGCCTGCCTGTCCCCCAGGGTTGCTGCAGACTCTGGTGCTTTTACCTGGGATTATAAACCAGAGCAACTCTCTCAAGACCCTCAGACTGGACGCCTGTCTTGGGGCACAGCCCAGTCCCAGCTCCACACCCTCTGACCTCAGCCCCACTCTTGAATCAAGGGCATCTCTCTTCAGGACCAAGCCGTGTACCTCGAGTCGCTTATGATTTAATGAGAGAGAGAGAGAGAGATGATTGACAGATGATAGATAGTTGATGGATGACTGATAGATAGCTAATTGATAGATAGATGAGATACACAGATGAAGACAGATGACAGGTTGAACAGCAGTTCCAAGCATTGGGTACTATCAACACTAGAGATGGTGCAAAAGTAGGTAATAATGGAGTATCAAGAATTAATACTCGCTTCCATTTGTAGTGAGCAGGGAGGACTTCCTGGAGGAAGTGACAGTTGTGTTAGGTATAATTACTAGAGGGGAATTTCTACAAGTGCATGTGGTATGGTTTGGGCAGGAAGGGAAAAGGGAAGTAATGGGGGAAACAATTCTAGGTGTAGGACAATGTGAACTATGTGGGAAGGTGTCGGTGTTCACAGCTTGATGACTAGAAGAACTCCTTAGAGCAGAGGGTCTGCAGAGTACAGGGGGTGAGGCCAGGAAGATGGGCAGGGCCTGCTGTTGACTAGCACTTCACTGTACAACTGGTTACCCCATGTGTGGAGACAATCCACTTATGACCCCTCAAACTCTCTCTCGTTAACTGTCCATTTTCTGTGTAGACTTTAAAGAAAAGGAAGAAAAAGTAAGATAAAAACACTACCTTAAGAGACACAAGTTGCTCATCTACATAAAGTATTATCTCACATTTCCAGAGATTATTTAGATGAAACACAATAAAAATATCAACTCTCTACATTTTACATGGGAAAAAATGGTGGGAGTGTTGAAACATGTACGTATACACAGAATGTCAGAGCTGAGAGGGCTCTGTAGCTGACAGGTTAGCTCCAGGCTAGAATAGAAAATCATGTTTTCGGTTGAACAGTCCATTGTCAGGGTTTTTCACCAGCCTGTTTCAACCTACACAGACAATTTTATGATTCTCTCTCCTAACAAAATAACATAAAAATAAACAATGCAAAACAAATTTTATTTCAAACTCCTATAAAATTTTTATGTTCAAGGCTGGAGAATAAGGAATGTATAATACTTACACCTTTCTTCTCGTAATACGAAAATTGTCTATTTTATCACATAAAAATGATGAGGAAGCCTGTTCAAACATGTAACTTCTGCATCTGAGCACCTGACACAGAATTAGGAACACCAAGTGGGTGCTATTTACACTCGCAAGAGGGCTAATGTGCCCAATGACAGTACAGCTACCCTCGGAGAGGGCTTTTCCTAAAACCACTTTCCTCAGAGGGCCCTTCAAGAGCATCTGATCCAGAGAAACCTGGGGTACCAGAGTGGGGACGGGCGGCCTGGTGCAGCCATAAGCAGGTTCACCGTCCGAGAGGAATCTAAGGTCAATCCTGAAGCCGACTGAAAGCCTCTGCTGGCTGGCACTGCCACAGGCAGGCGATTTGAAACAGTAGCCGTGACAAAACTCTCCCCAGCCTTAGGACCGCTCCAAAGCCCACACTTGGGACACCATGGAACCCAACAGCCCGTCGCTCTTAAAACAGTTCATCTGCTCTTCCAGCAGCCGGTGCCAGAGGCAGAGAAGGAATCACCAGATGAACCCCCTATGAATGAAGCATCAGCTGGAAAATGCTTCCTCTGGATCCCAGAGCAAGTCCCTGCCCTGACTTTTCACTCCACGGGGCTGCCTCTCTGAGGTCAAGTGAAGCTGAGCTCCCGGGAGCGAGGGGACCAGCAGCCTCCGCGCGCACTTCTGGAGGCCGTCCCTCTGCCACCTCTCCTTGCTCCTCCGCCCCTGGGAGCCACGCTGCTCCTGTGCAGGTGGCCCTCCCGCAGCTGCCGGCAAACCAAGCCCCCTCGCTCCCTGGAGAAGGCTGGCCGCTTCTCCTTTTTTCTCCTCCTTTCCTGAGCACAGTCTAACTTGATAAGGGCCTGTCTACTTCGACTCACAGATGTAGAAAGCCCTTCAAGAAAGAAAAGCAACCTCCTGTGAGCTCAGAAGTCTCAGGCAAAAGCAGTGGCTAAAAATCTATTTAAACTCTGAGAGATTCTTCTGTGAATGGGCCTGGGGGAAACTTAGAAGGGGCCAAGGAAGAAGGGAACAAATGCCAACCCCTGGAGTCTGGCAGGAGGGCGCTCCCAGGGCCCTGAGAGAGGCCACCTGGGGTGCCTGAGAGGAAGATCCCCTCCACCCCTGCGGCTGGGCTGTAAGTGTGAGGGAGCAATTTCCCAAAGATGGTGACAGCCAACTAAAAATATGAACACTGTAAAAAAACCTCGTTCGGCACATAAAGTAATAGCAAATCCTGACACTGCACTTAAGATGTGTCAGTCACAGTTCCAAGAGCTTTACATAACTGTACTCATTTAATCCCCAAAACACCCCATCAGTATGTACTACAGCCCCATCTCCCACGAGAGGAGACGGGCACAAGGAGGTTAAGCAACTTACCCAAGATGACACAGCTGGTTAGCGACTAAGCCAAGACCTGAACCCAGGACGTTGGACTCCAGGGTCCATGCTCTTAACCCCAACGCCACGCTGCCTCTCTGACGGATGGACTATAGAGAGATTACAGAAGGAGAGGTCTCCAACCCAACGCAGTCTCCCCACAGACTACCCCTTGGTGCCACCGGGTTGAAAGAGTCATGGACTTGACTCACTTGTACACCCTTCATAATTCACAGTTTATAAAAACAGATATATGCAGTATATACATTTGACTTCACATGCCCAAACTGACCTTAAATGAAATGGTATTGAAAAGGTCCTCTACTTAAATTTTTTCTATGAGCATTTATTAAATTATTAAATATAATGGGCATTTGCTGAGCCTTTACTAAGCCCCAGGCACTATTCTAAATGTTAGGGATACAAAGATAAATTTTCTAGTGCATCTGATACTCAGAGAGTTACTAACAGCAGATTTAAGAAATAGGAACTTCACTACAATCTGGACAAATAGTGTGCTTCACGGAAACTGGCCAGAAATAGGGCACCATTCTTTGTCCGCCTTGTGTGTGTACAAGGCTAGTAAAAACCAGTGATCTAGGTGTATATCATCCACTTCATGGAAAGTCATCTTCAGCAAAATGATTCAGAAGAAGTGAAAAGAAGTCTCAGATCTGAATCTACAATTACCTTCTTTAAAAAAAATAAAATAAAATTAGCCTTGTGTTTAACTCTGGGGAAAGGTAAGACTCTAAGGTTGTGAGATTGTTGTAAGAGAAGCACAGCCTGTTGGTAAATTTCTAGTTCTTAGAGCAGACGGTAGATTTATGAGTGTTCATTTTATTACTTTGCCTCATAACTTACATATATGCTATCAAATAATACATGGTAATACAAAACTCCGTGATTGTCCGACTTTTCTGAATCATGACTGCTACTGACGACTTAATATATTGCAAACTCCTGAGCAAAGTTCTCCAAGTTTCATGCAAAGTTGTCCAACAATGTGCTCCTAAATTAGAACCTTTTCATTAATCCATGATGTGGCACTGAACTGTTTTAATTACCTAGGAGCTCTGTGTTAAAGTCAAATTAATGTAAATAGACAGATATATTAACTGAACAGCAAAGGGTATTTAATTAAAGTCTAGTAGGATAAACATCACAGCACCGAAACACAATAGGAATTGCTAATTATTTTGCCTATGTCAAAAGAAAGTTAACATCGACTGTACGACAGTATGATAAAACTCCTAGTACATTAATGAAAAGAGTGGGAAAAGCCCTTCTTCCTTTTTTGTTGCAGCAACATAAATAAATGACAAAGATCCTAGAGCCACAAGACAGTATTATAAAATTCCTAAATGTAAATAAACATGACAGCTATGTGATCCAGAGTTATGCTGTGGTTCCATATAGGCCTAAAATAGAGGAAAAATTTCAAACAATTATTTGGAATTTTATCTTTACTGGAATCCATCTTTGCTGACATCTGCCTAATATGGACTGTTCAGCCAAAACAGTTTTTTCTTATAAGTTTAAAAGAAAAAAATATGTATGTAATGAAAAAATATAAGAAATTTCCCCAACATAGGCCAAGGAAAACAAAACACAAATGGTCTGGGGGAGCTGCTACATTTATGGGTTCCTGGGAATATATTCAGAAATCAAAAATGAATACAAATCTTAAAATGAGCCATAGATTTTCAAAAGCACCAATCATCTTGTTACCTTTGCTTTTCAAAGCACAAAATATTAATTTGATTCAGAAAAGCAACACAGCATGACACGGTCCAGCACAGCACCTCCGATCAACGCTGCCAGCTATAAACTTGGCACTTGTTTTGTCTGCACCTAGTTCAATAAATGCTGGAAAACTTGAAAAATTCCTAAGGGCAAAGCCGCCATTTTATACACCTGTAAGGACCAAGTAAGTGCCTCTCCCATTAGTCCCTTCATCACTTTTCTGTAGCAAGTTTGTGAAATGCGGTACCGCCAGAACATGTGTTTCCAATTGTCTTTCCTAGAAAAGTATCATCAAGCAAAGAGGCAGGAATAACAAAAAGAGAAAACCACCTCTAGATTGATTTTTTAAAAATTCACACAGTAAATGTAGATTCTGGCATTAAAACCGTGTTTTCTACCCCCAGAAGCAAGCCTCCACTCCACTTATTTGCTGGGTCAAGCGGGATAGTCTGAGGTCAAAGCAGGAATCGCAGCTCTCGGTCCTGAAGACACACACAATAATTTAATAAACACTTACCACTCTGTGTAAGGCCCATCACGGCCCCAGATGGATGCTCTACATGCCCAGTTGACGTTATCCTGGTTTTAAGCCTATATTAACTGCCCCAGGTCTCCTCCCAGGCTGACGGACCAGCGGCCGTGGGGCATACACTTCTGTCCCGTGTCCTCTGCCACACTTCAGCCCCTAACAGTTAGAGGGCTCGGGGGCCCCTCTACCCCTCCAGCCAGCTGCAGACAGGAGCCGCCCTGACTAGAGGCTCCTTTGCTGGTGGCTGAGCGGGCGCGGCAGCGATGGGAGTGCTCTTTCTATGTCTGGGGAGACTGTCTGCAACTTCAGGAATCCCACCTGTGTTCGCTAATCAGGAAAATAACAGCGGCATGGTAAGCTTTGTCTACAGCATTACATTTGACCCACGAGGGTGGCACCCTGATAAAGCCCATGTTACAGATGGGAAACAGACACAGAGGGGCTCTGAGCATCTTCGAGATCAGCTCTCCTGTGTCCAACCACAAAATGTGCACGGCGCTGGCTCCGAGGGGTCATTTTCCAAGGCTGAAACAATTAAACTTTTGTTTCCTTCCCTCTTCTACGACTTCCAAGACGGTCTTCTCTCCCCGGGTGCTTTACAACCACTATGCCCAGCAAAACAGGTTCAGCTTCCTGCACAAAAGCAGCCATTTCCCCAGCTATTTCGAGCCCTCAAACTCTTAATTTTAAATAGCTCCCTCCTGGGATAATCTCCCCCTTCTCATATGAGACCGATTTAACCAGCGCAAACCCACTTCTGTGCGTCTGCTGGAATCCCTTCGTGGGGGCCAGTTGTGCAGTGTAAACCCCGTGTCCCCGGGGAGCCCCGTGTGTCTGGGGGGCCAGGTCTTAGGAGGAGGAGGCTTGGAGGCCAGAGGTCCAGCAGACAGAGAAATCACCAGGAAAATGCAAGAACCAGAGACTAGCAGACAGCGTTCAGAGCTAAATTCCTCACAAGTCTTATTAGTTTGTTCATCTTGCAAATATATCTCGGAGGCCTTCCTGCTGAGCACAAGCTACAGAGCATCGAAGCAGATTCCTGGACCTCACTCCAGACTTTCCGAGTCTAAATCCTGGGTGTGGGGATGCACAAATCTGAGCTCTAAATTATGAGCTCTAAATTAGCTCTAAATGTGAGGAGCACAGAGCTACCCTGTGTCAGGTCCTGGAACAGACCCGAGAATAACAGAAATGAAAAGGACACATTTCTCACACAAAAGGCCTTCATGTCTCTGGGGGAGGCCCTCATGGCAACCCACCAATAATTTCCAAAGGCAGGTGATGCCTGTTAACTCAGCTCTCCAGGCAAGGTCTGAAGAGCTTTCCTTGCAAATTTTTCAGGTTGCAAAACTTTACTAGCCTTACTCACAATTGGAAGTCATCATAATCTGTGTGTGCACACCCTTTACTGCCCAAAGATGATGCTCTATTATTTTTGCTTTCTACAACATTTTATTTTATCTCTGGCCCAATTTCTGCCACTGGGTTTGTTAATAGGAGATAACCTATATAGCACAAGTCTACTGTGGTCTCAATGTATCTAACTTTAAATTTTCTTAATAATTTCTCAGTGGGTCAATAAATGCATTTAGGATACTCTTCTGAAATTTTTCTGTCTGTAAAAGCCACTGCACAGCTCCCACCAATTATTGCCCCTCAGGCCCAGTGTTGCCAGGTTTTCAGATTTTTTTCAGGAAAAGCCAGAACACTTGAGTTTTAGCTGAAATTTTCCTACTTTGGTTTTCATAACTAATTCAATATTTTTAAAAACCACAGATGTGACTTCTGCCCTTTACTGCTTAGTCAGCAAATACTGCCCGGATGGCTACCGTGTGCTAGGCACAGGCCCAGTCCGGGGATGCACCTGGGATGGGGCCTCAAGGAACAGGCTCTCTTTTTATGTGGACAATGCTATCATGGAACAGATGGCACTGGGCAGTATGCACTGAGCTGTCCCAAGAGTGTGGCATGGCAAACTGAGGCCCTGGGTTGCCATGGGAACCAGTGTTGCTGGCAGAGAGGTTCACACAGGCAGATGGGAGCCAGCAGCCCGGAGGCTGCAGAGACCTCTGACCAGCTCTCCCTCAAAGAGGTGTGAGTGGGCTCAGAGGTAGCTGTGGACCAGGCCAGGGCAGAACAAGCCTAAATGCCTAACTCAGGCTTTTGCAGAAAGACCTGCCCTCGGGGATAGAATATCTTAAGCACGTTGCATTTTTTCTTTTTGCGCGCGCGGTACGCGGGCCTCTCACTGTTGTGGCCTCTCCCGTTGCGGAGCACAGGCTCCGGACGCGCAGGCTCAGCGGCCATGGCTCACGGGCCCAGCCGCTCCGCGGCATGTGGGATCTTCCCGGACCGGGGCACGAACCCGCGTCCCCTGCATCGGCAGGCGGAACTCTCAACCACTGTGCCACCAAGGAAGCCCAAGTATGTCGCATTTTAACGACAGCCTCAGAACACCTCGTGAAAGACCAACCTTGGGAGATTTCTATTTTTCTTACCCTCTCTTGCTAACTAGAACGATGCTAACTCTCCGGATATCGTGGTTCAAAGCAGTTGCTCCCAGAAAGAAGGGCTCTGACTAGGCTGTTTTATTTCATTTCACAATGTTCACGGGGGAAATGTGTGATTATGGGGGTGGTTACTGTCTTGATGGGTTTGGACATTTTTACTGCATTCTGCTCCCTAGAAGTTCTGTTCTCAAGGAGGAAATTCTCAGAAAGGTTCTCATGAATAACAGTGAGTCAGGACCTCAGAACTGATGTGCTGGTATCAGTTTCAAAGCGGGCACCTAAATGTACTCTATTGGGCTTATGACAGGTTAGATATAATCTAAAAATGCCATAATCTAAAATTTAATGGTGCAATGGGAGAACCGAACATGTGTGTACTTTTCTAAAACAAACAAAAAGTCTCTCTTCATTAATTGGTCCAACCCAATAAGCAAACATTAAAATGTTTTTTTAAAAATGCTACTTTTCACCATGTCATGTGATAGATTAAAGATGGCTACATTCTTTGCTGCCCCTGCCACTGAGGGATAAAGTGTAACCACTCTCCCCATGAATCTGGGGCCATTTTACTGACTTGCTTGACCAAGAAAATGTGACAGAAGTGCTGATCTGGGATTTCCAAGGCTAATTCATAAGAAGTCTTGCTGCTTCGGCCTTCGTTTCTTAGAATGCTGCCTCTGGAGTCTGACTACCCAAGACCACCAATCTGTAAGGAAGCCAAGGCTAGCCACGTGGAGAGGCCACGTGGAAACACAGCCTCCCACTGTTCCAGTCATATCCACACAGGAGTCACACACACACACACACACACACACACACACACACACACACACGAAGAAGCCATGGGCTTCCAGCCCAGTCAATTTCAGACTGAAACTGCATGAAACATCCTAACCCCAAAGCAGAATCTGGTCAACCAAAAGAGCCACGAGGTAGTATGACAAAATTTGTTTTGGGCTACTAAGTTTCGGAGTGGTTTATTAAACAGCAGTAGATAATTTGAATAGGCAGGAAACGAGAATGTGATTATTTTTCATAAATCTTCCTTCACGGTCAGAGGAAAAAATAGTGGATTTGGACAAATAATAGTTTCACATACATTCACATTCATTTTATGAAGTAAAATCTACTTCATAAGTTATAAATGTAATTTGAAGAGTAGAAGTAATCATTAAATCAGTCAATAATATTTATTGAACACCACTATGTACAAACTGAGAAGTGGAATATCTAATCTGAAGGAAATTTTAACAATTCCTGGTCTAAATGAACTATCAATATATGTAGTCATAGAAGTAGAAGAGGGTAAAGAAATGAATTATTTGAAAGGTGAGAGGAATTACTCAGTATATATATTTAAAGAACAAAGTTACAAAAGTACATGTGTTAAAATATACATACAAACTGAATATTCCAGGTTGCAGTCTTATCAAGAGCTGGGAACGATTCTAATCAATCTCTAGAAACTTCAGAACTTCCAGATGAAAGAAAGATTTGCAACATATGTTTGTGACTGTAATGATGAAATATTTAAGCATGGACTAAATTTCTATTACTGCTTTGAAAAGATCTTTGTTTACTGTGATTTTTAATGGTTTATCATTAGTGGGTTTTTTTTTATCTGATCAATAATAGTTGTGGAGGGTGAGGGGGAGTGAGACAAAGCTCCAGCAACATCTCCTTGGCTTGAGAATTATTTTACAACTAAGAGCATATCAATCCAAATGGCCATCTTCATCTAGAAGAATCTAGAGTGGGAAAGCTGGATGGATCCATTGGATTATTTCCTTTCTGGATGATTCTCTCTCTAGGATCAATAACTATTTTCTTCTGGTGAGGTGTTGGGCGTGGAGTAGGAAAGCAGTTTAATAAAACATCACTATTAATATTCAATAGTATAAGATCAAGGTTGTGGGTTTGGGAAACAATTTTCAATGGTCGACATCCCTACTTACGCCATATTCCAAACACCAAAGAGACAACAGTGAGCTGTGACATTTTGTTTTCATATTGTCTCAGGTATCCACATTACAAACTAAGCATTTCCCACTGAAGGCTCTAGTTTCCAGCAAGTTTCACGCTCTTGTGCGTGTCTGCATATCTAATGACTAACACAATAATTAATGTTCTCTCATATAATGTGCATCTACCTACTTGAACTCAGCTGCCACAAGACTCACTCTGGAAAAGACACTGCTACCCAGCATCACTTATCTTCATGGGATTTCAGGAAATTTCATTAGTAAGGAAATTGAACCATTTTCTTCTTAGTAATTGTGTGAGGGTCACAATTAAACTAAGACAGCACCAACTAATCTGTACTGCACGACACACATCTGGCACCTCACAGTGGGTGACTCCAGCTCAAATCTGGGAGCTGACCCCTCCAAAGCACAGCAAAGCTACAGGATACCCAGCCAGGAACTTCAAACAGCAGACATGTAGAGGTAGATTTATAAACACAATCAATTGTTGTTTCAGAGAATTATATTGTGCAACAAAGCAAGAATATGCTTAATCTTCCAAAGAGGTTCTCAAAGAGGGCTTTAGAAGCCAGAGTATATACAAAACTACAATGAGGTATAACCTCACACTGGTCGGAATGGCCATCATCAAGAAGTCTACAAATAATAAATGCTGGAGAGGGTGTGGAGAAAAAGGAACCCTCTCGCACTGCTGGTGAGAATGTAAATTGGTGCAGCCACTATGGAGAACAGTATGGAGGTTCCTTAAAAAACTGAAAATAGAGTCACCATATGATCCTGCAATCCCATTCCTGGGCATATATCCGGAAAATACAAAAAACTCTAAGTCAAAATGATTCATGCACCCCAATGTTCATAGCAGCACTATTTACAATGGCCAAGACATGGAAGCAACCTAAGTGTCCATCGATAAATGAATGGATAAAGAAGATGTGATACACACACACACACACACACACACACACACACACACACACTGGAATATTACTCAGCCATTAAAAAAGAATGAAATAATGCCATTTGCAGCAACACGATGAACTTAGAGAACAACATACTAAGTGAAGTAAGCCAGACAGAGAAAGACAAATATCATATGACATCACTTATATGTGGAATCTAAAAAAAAATACAAATGAATTTATTTACAAAACAGAAAGACTCCCAGACATAGAAAAACTTACGGTTACCAAAAGGGAAGGGCAGGGAGGGATAAATTAGGAGTATGGGATTAACAGATACACATTACTATATATAAAAATGATAAACAACAAGGATTTACTGTATAGCACAGGGAAGCATATTCAATATCTTGTATTAACCTACAATGGAAAATAATCTGAAAAAATATATATAACTGAATTGCCTTGCTATACACCTGAAACTAATAAAATATTATAAATCAACTATACTTCAATAAAAAAACTAAAAAAGAAAGAAGAGAGAATATAAAACTTCTTTCCCTAACCAAAAAGAGTCAGACATTTATAAAAAGTCCTGGGAGTCTGCACCTTGTCAGTAAAAACTCGGAGAACAAAGACTGCCCTGCTTCATTTCCCTGATGTGGTAGAAGACTGAGTAACAGCAACAAAGAGAAAGAAAAATAAGACTTCCTTATAAGTCAGAACATAATACAGGCTTATGGCTTTGAGGTAATTTTGCTGTTGAAATTCTCAAAGGATCCACAACTGTGCACGTAACATTAGAGGTCATCTCATGGAAAGCTACAGTCAACACCAGTAGAAAATATGGTAGGAAAAGCATAGAAAGGGTGAACAGGGCATGCCCACCACCTCTGAAATCACAGAGCTAAGGAAACCACTTTGAAGTGAAGGAGGTAAATTTAAGATAAATAAGAGAAAGAGGGCTTCCCTGGTGGCGCAGTGGTTGAGAGCCTGCCTGCCGATGCAGGGGACGCCGGTCCGTGCCCCGGTCCGGCAGGATCCCACGTGCCGTGGAGCGGCTGGGCCCGTGAGCCATGGCCGCTGAGCCTGCGCGTCCGGAGCCTGTGCTCCGCAGCGCAAGAGGCCACAACAGTGAGAGGCCCGCGTACCACAAAAAAAAAAGAGAAAGAGCTGACTTTACATGGTGGTGGAAAAGCCAAGAAACTCATTGCATAGGAGACTGAAGAGGCAGACACTATACATAAGCTCAAAGATTTAAAATCAGGGATCAGACTTCCCTGTTGGTCCAGTGTAAAGACTCGGAGCTTTCACTGCAGTGGCCCAGGTTCAGTCCCTGGTCGGGGAACTAAGATCCCACAAGCCACCTGGTGTGGCAAGAAAGAAAAAGAAAAAGAAAAAAAAATCATGGATTTACAGTGAGTTGTACTTTTTTAACTTGTTTTTTTTGAGTTTTGCTATTTTTTTTAAAACTGTGGTAAGAATGCTAACATGAGACCTATTCTCTTAACACATTTTAAGTGTATAATACAGTATTGTTAACCACAGCCCAATGTTGTTCAGCAGATCTCTAGAATTTTTTCATCTTGCATAACTGAAACTTTATACCCATTGAACAGCAATGGGTGTAAAGTTTTATGCCCATTTCCCCCTCCTCCCAGCCCCTGGCAACCACCATTCTACTCTCTGCTTCTATGAGTTTGACTATTTGAGATTCCTCATATAATCGGTATCCTGCAGTGTTTGTCCTTCTGCTATAGCGAGCAGGGCTGTGATGTAGGTGGGGGTCATATCAAGGGAAACCAGGCTGCTGATGGGCACCCCCCCTCCAAAGCTGTCTTTGGTGCCATGTCACCTGCTGGACCAGGATCTAACACAACAAGGCTTTTTTTTTTTTTTTTTGCGGTACGCGGGCCTCTCACCGCTGTGGCCTCTCCCGTTGCGGAGCATAGGCTCCAGACATGCAGGCTCAGCGGCCATGGCTCACGGGCCCAGCCGCTCCGCGGCATGTGGGATCTTCCCGTGTCCCCTGCATCGGCAGGCGGGCTCTCAACCACTGCACCACCAGGGGAGCCCCCACAACAAGGCTTTTAAAATTTTTTCTAAAGCATGAAAATTTTCCTAAATTATCCTAATTATCCTAAATTATCCCAAATTATCCTTCTGCCTCTGCCCTCTTTACCTATCTTTCACAGCAGGGAGGTATCCAGCTGTGGTCAACAGCTCCCTGCCATGCCCTCAGATCCTGGAGAAGCACTGCCATTTGTACGCACATTCCCAAACTGCAACAGGTAATCCCGTATTTTTATTTCATACCCAGAAAGAAAATGTGTCTGTAAGGGTGGGAATGGGGGCCTCCAATTTAAAGACCCTAACTCAAAATATAGCTGCTTTTACAGAAATAACTAGAAACTAGGAGGCATGACTAGGGAGCATGCTTTTAACCAATCCAAATGCCTTTGCCTTTGGGGATGCCATGAGCCATGGGACTGGGGCCGGTAATAAACTGCACATATCATGAGTTCAGGAAAGCAAAGTTTCAAAACCCACAGTGATCTGCCTGACTCCTATGTCTTGCTACAGCTGTATCCTAACGTCCCTCTTAGGGCTATTTTTAGTAACAGTCATTATTCGACAAGGAGGAAGAGAAATTTATATCAAATATATTCACAGAGGCCCAGGAGACTATGCCCGCAGGTGGCATCCTTCCCCAGATAGATCCCATAGGTTAGAAGCCTGAACCCCCTACAACAGCTTAATGAGATTCAGTGAGATAGTGTTTATGGTGGAGGCCACCTGGGACTTTCCCAGGCCCCTGGAATGCGTGTGTTATTTCAGACTCCAAAAACCGCCAAAGTGCACGGCAATGACATCAGATTCTCCACTACAAATTGCATGTGCCTTTTAGCCAGCCCTTAACTTGGCTTCTTGCTAAGCCAATCACTGTGGCTGGTAGTCAGGAAAAGGAGCTTTCTTGAGCACATGCACATTTTATTCATTGTCCAAACAGGAAAAAATAGATCCAGGAATTACTCACCTACCTCCTGTTGTTACCAACCTCTGCTAACAGAGAAACATAACTGAGCAGTAAACCATGGTCCAAAGGTGCATGGCCAGTACTCCGTGCTGCACTGTGCACACTGGCCATGCTCCTTTGAAACCCTTCCCCGCTGTTTTCCTAATGCCTCCCCAGTCATAAGCAAATGGAATACGCTTATATATGGGCCCAGTTTTAGTCACGTTATTTTCTGCCTCTGTGTGACTCAAGTGTGCAAGTAACAACTGGCGCTCTTGATTCCAGTTGATCCAGAGCTCTTGATTCCAGACTTCTAGGAAGATTCCAGACTTCTAGGAAGGCTTTCCATAGAAGGATTTCTGCACAGGGTGGGAAACTGGATTGAATGACATCTAAATGACTCCCTTCTGATTCAGAGTTTGTATTTTTATTCCTCAAGCGGCAAGCTTCTTCAAAACTCTTCGTCATAGGAATTTAAGAATTGCTCTGTGGGTGTCAACAGGGACCTTTGGAGAAGCAGACACAGGAAGACATCTTTTTAAAAGACGTCACAGCTCTATGTTGATGGATTGACCTGCAGGAATGAAGAAGTGGAGGCCTTGCCCATTAACTGTGCCCCTCCCCTTGCCACCTCTGCACCCGATTTAGGGACACATAGGCCACCCTCCCCTGCCAGGCTCTCTAGGCTTACTCATTCCGGAGATTCCAATCCCAAGGTTCCCTCCAGTTGCCTCTGCCTCAAGCTCCCCAGAAACCCCAACCTTTCCCGCATCAGCTGATGGGCAGCATTCATTAGCGAGTGACTCCCAGCCATGGCAAAAGTCTAGTCAACCTTCCCTGTCAAAGGATGGAAGGTGTCTTATTCTTCTGTAACTCCCATTGCCCCTTCAACAAAGTTTCCACACTTCCAGTCACCACCAGAGAAACAAGGAATTGTCCCCCCCTAACACTTGGGAATATCTTAAAAGCTGCTAGGGAAGGGGATCCAGGGAGAAGCCAAGGAGAGACTAACTCATTCTGCTTATAAGGCTTGGGGCCACCATCAAACAGTAATCCAGAGTGCTGTCATTTAGAAACAGCAGGAGCTGTACGGCACATTTTCTACATTATAAGAAACGTCAATATGTTTTCCAGAAAGTTCTTTCCATAGACAGTTTTGGAGAATTCCTTTATCCTACATATCTGTAGGTTTAGATATGGATGAATACTACTCTGGTAAATAGTTCAGAATAGTGGTTCCTGACCATTTCAAGGATAGAAACTGTTTTTTAATGTTAAAGATTATGTATCTCCCTATGGTAGTAGTTGTATTTTATATCTTTTGATTATTGAGAAAATACATAATTATAGAAGGTGATCATGAATTCACTAATGCTTCTAAATTGAATTGTTTTATTAGTCACAATGGGATCTACACGCACTTGAAAAAATGTAATAGCACACACACATCCATAGGGTATCTAATTACTGTTTACAGACAACGCTGGATTCTTTTCCCCTTGCAGTAACCCCACCTCCACCAGCCTCCCCCAGGCTAAGGCCCAGAGACTGAGAACCTCTGTGGTCTATGTACTTTTGAATTGAATTGAAGTGAAGTGAATTCCCAAACCCAGCATTTCACTAGATTATCCCAAAGGAATTTGGATTCACATTTTCAAGAGGAAAACAAGCAAAATCATTTACTGTTAATTGTGTTTCCTTTCACGGTGCCCTTATATTCCTGTTATGATATTAAGCAACGTAACAGATATCAACAGAATAGATTTGCTACCATTTTATGTAACTGTCAACAAATATTAAATAAAAGAAGATACTTACAAATCACAACACTCTCTGCTCCCAGGGACTATTAGAATCTAATTAAAACCCACAAGATCAATGCTACACTTAACGAAAAAAATCACCATGGGAACAACGAAGGAAAGAAGACTTTTGTTAGCAATCACACAGAATTACCCTGAGTAACACTCCTTCCCTTTATCCCCCCGCAGAAACACTCCTCTAGGCTTAAATATAAATAAATGTCAATAACCAGACTCTCATAAACACTGACTGCAGAAAGAGGAAAAAGAGCCCCAAGTATATGAGGTGGGAGGTGGAGAGACAGACACCAGCTGTTTCGTCATCTTTCCCGCAAAATCAGTCTAAGCAGATGTACTCACGAGTGTTTTACGAGTTGGTTTCTTTGGTCTTGTGTTTTAACGTGTCCAAATTTGCTCTTTATCAATAGGATGGAGACAACCCCAGGCCCCCAACTGTAAAAGCTCAGCATGGAGGTTCAGGCTCTGTCACTGCGCTCCCTCCCTCAAAGGTGCGTTGGGCTGGGAGGGAGGAGGAGGGGCTAGGCGGCGACCACTGGATGAGACCCCTCAGAATACCTAAAACCGAAAGCACAGACTCTATGGGGAATCAGATCCCAAAGAGATCCCAGGGCCAAGGGCAATCCACTTCCAAGCATAATCTTTGACATGAATATCACCTACTAGCAGTTAACAGAAAAATCACATTTCTATAATTTCAGATTTATTAAAAAAAAAAAAAAGAAGAAGCAAAGATATAGCATGTAAATGATTGGTAAGGATTCCGGTGAATATCTTTACTTAATTCCATGTACTCCTGCTTGCTGGCAAAGGCTGAAGGGAGAAGAGTGCAAGTTTTATTTCCATTTTAAAACATTATAGGATAGTTCTCCTCTAGAATTCTTAGAGCAAAGCACCAATTTCATATTCCAGTTACAGAAAATATCATTCCCAAATGACCTTGACCAACTCAATGTACAAAACAGATTTTATGACACCAACTAATATTCTTGCTCTGAGCTCCAGAAATGGCCCTGGACTCCCTTTATGCTCCATGTGGTTACGCCCAGGGCCCATCACCTTGACCACTGGACACCTCGACCACTGAGTCCCCACCTGTGGTCAACTCAGCCGCCAACCAAGTGCCGATGACAACTCAGTCTTTTTACTAGCGTAACAGAATTACTCATGACAACGTTATTTCATGATAATTTAAAGCACAGGTGGACAGAACCAAAATGGTTAAGTGAACTCTCCAAATAATTGTAAAACTCTTCTTAACCCTCCTCCTTCCTTGGCAAATTTTCAAACTTAAAAAAAAAAAAGTGATTAAATAGCAGAATGACTGGATGGATTCCTTCCTCTACCCATACCTGTACTCTGAAGAAGTACAGACGGCCAAGGTGGGGGTGACAATGCTTTGCCTTTCTTTAATTCTTTTTTTTATATATTTATTTAGTTAGTTAGTTTTGGCTGCATTGGGTCTTCATTGCTGCGCACGGCCTTCCTCTAGTTGTGGTGAGCGGGCGCCACTCTTCGTAGTGGTGCGCGGGCTTCTCATTGTGGTGGCTTCTCTTGTTGTGGAGCACAGGGTCTAGGGGCGTGGGCTTCAGTAGTTGTGGCTCGCAGGCTCTAGAGCACAGGCTCAGTAGTTGTGGCGCACGGGCTTAGCTGCTCCGCAGCATGTGGGATCTTCCAGGACCAGGGCTTGAACCCGTGTCCCCTTCCTTGGCAGGCAGATTCTTAACCACTGCGCCACCAGGGATTCTTGATGGTTTTAAAGTGGTCTCAACTAAATTACATCATGGCACGTGCTTAGCTACTCTGGGTGCTACACTGAGCAGATGCCATCCTTTCCATTTTGTAGAAACCAAGTTTCACACAGTAGGGGACTCACCCACAGTCACATGGCACTGACTCCAGAGAACCAGGCCACTGGCTGGGCCTCCATACTCCATCCAGTGCTCTTTCAAATACAGGATGAGCAAGGGGAAGGCCGCATGGACCACGAACTACAAAATTGGCACCTGCATTAAAGTGAGTCAACTGAAAGTATCAGGAGTATTTTTAGGCCCTTGAGATCGACTTCAAAATCAGAAGGCTAACAGAATCGACACACGACTGGACTGGTCTTTGCTCAAGCCCTAACCCAGCACCTCCGTTCAGAATGAAGGGCCACAGGCCTGCGAGGCTTCCTCAGGAAGCAGAAATCAGGAAAAGCTGCCCGCCAGCAGCAGGCCTCCTCCTGAAGCAGAAGAGGATGTGTTTTCACAACAGTGGCAGCCATCTGCAAACATCAGTGAACTCTAACGAAACCAAGGCATCGCCAATACAGCGAAACTCCCATTTCCTCTGTTCCTTCTCTGATGCCATCCTTCTCCCATTGCCTCGGTTCCTTCTCTTCTTTTCCCCAAGAGTCAGATTAAGGGGGTGGGGACTGGTACGTGGTAGCTACCAAAGAATGTCATTTGACACTGAGATAAATGCTGGGGAGAGCTCCGCTCAGACACACAATGGGCCAATGTGTTTCTCTGATTCCCCATCTAAAACTAACTGCTTCATCTGAGGGAAAAGGCTGTGTTCCGCAGTCATTTTCTTTCTAACAAGAGCTGCTTGTATCCCCAGCTGACTGTAAGAAAGATTACATTCTGTTACTCACGAAGCAAATCACAATGGCCCCTACATGGCCCAAGCCCTGCAGAAAAGAGCAGCGGACGAGTGGAGAAGCCACGAGCTCTGACGCCCCTGCCCAGGAGCCTGGCACCCTAGCTGCGCCTCTGGGAGCTAGAAAACACAACAAAAACAAACGAAAAGCCAGCATCATCGGGGCCTCCGGACTTGAGAAATAGCCTTTGAGAAAAATCAGTCTCTACAAGAAGCCTAGTGGGGATTTCACATGTGATTCACCTGCTTCATTTGGGGGGTGCAGGGCGGTGATAAAAAGGGACGACAGCTCAACATGAACCCCTCATGCCACCATGACCCTTCAAGGCCCAGATGCTTTCTTTCCCTGCTTTTGTCCTTTTTGCTTCCTGAATCCTCCTCCCCTAAGACGCACTCAAGGATCACTCTGCCCTCTTTACGGCGTCTCTGGCACACTTCTGCTGCCCTTATAGACGATGCATCTTCAGGGAGATCAAGGCTCTCTGCATCAAGTGGCCGTCAGAACCCCTGTGGTCCTCCTGCGGCCTGCCAGTGCAGACTGGGGACTGCTCTGAGAACTTAGGAAGAAAGTGACACTGCAGTAAATACCCAGCTCAGTTCGCTTCTAAAAGCTTTCTGCTGCCTTTCAAAGTGGCCTGTCAGCACCTCCCAGGAAACATTAGGCCACGGACGTGCAGCGAGAAAGACGGCATGGACAAAACTCTTCAATCTGCGATAAATGAGATTGTTAAGATGGTGACACCTAAACTGAGGCCTGTTCGCAGCTCAAAGTAACCAAGGGCATCGTTCCCAGGGCCGTCAAAGGCACTCACAAAAGGATGTTTTCTGGTCCGACTGAAATCAATATTGTGCTTTTGCTGTGGCTTAGAGAGCATTTAAACCTGATGTCAGTATCAAATACAGCATTAGCAAAAGAAAACACCAGCTTGGTCTGCAGGTGACATCAAATAACTCCTGCGTTAATATGTAGAAAATTACCAAAACTTTCAGAGACATTTTAACATGCTGGAAGAGAAATGGGAGCATTTATTTCTGTATTTGCTTTTAATTTTGTTAGTTTGTGTTTAAAGATACATTAGAAGCATTTTAAAAATTAGTAACATTATGTTGCATTTTTCTTCTTTCTTTTTTGGATAAATATATCTTATATCTAAGGATCTTCTGGAGTTAAAGAGGGTGACCTGTTACCACAGAGTATTTACAGAAATGACAGAGAATTACTCTGTGATATTAGAAGAAAAGAACATTCATAAGTAGCAAAGGTTGAGAACATGACAGGAAAAATAAGTAGACAGTGCTTTAAAAATGGCTAATGCATATATTTTAACCTTATTTCTTTGACCCGTAACCTTTTGGGTGGCTGAAATGCAGATGTGATGGCTGGAGTTGGAGCAGCCATCTTGGACTACAAGGAAATCTTGGGAATGTAGGCCAGCTACAGCTAGCAACAACAAGGAGTCTGTGGCCTTGAGGACTTTGCAAAGTAAGTGACATTTTCCTATTGCTCACAAACCTCAAGCTAAGTTATACATCCCATATTAAAACCCTTGAGATAAGCATAAGGTTTGGAACAACAGCTGTCAACTAATAAGCAGGGCTATTTTCGGAGCCAGAATTGAAAAGAATGCATTGGCCACCAAAAGTAAGTAGTAAATATGTGGGTCAACCATGGTCCAAAAACAAAATAAGACAGAACAACAAAAAAAATGGCCTTAGCATGAATGAAATCTAATAGAAGTTCAAGTGGGCTGGCTAGTCACCCATCTGGTCTTTGAAGGAAAGACGCTGTACCTCTACTACCTAATACTGTGTCTGGGACACAGTAGGTGCTCAATACCTACTGAATGAATGAAGTTGAAGTCAAGGATAGCTAGTCAATCTAAAATCCAAGCCCAGGGGACCAATTATTAGAAGATCCCTTTCAGAACAGAGCAAAATAATAAAATGTCAAACTCTCAACTTTGTGTGAAAATGTGTCTTAGAATCAAAGCCCTTTGATGGTTCAAGAGTCACCACAGTGGCAGGAGAGAATAGAAGTTAACAGTTCGTGAGAATTTAAAGCTTTATTCTGAGGGATCTGAGAAGACTGAATCTACAATTGTCAAGGTTTCTGCGTATGGATATCCTGAAATTCTGATTTCATAAAGCTTAAAAATAAAAGAGCAACACCCAGTGTCTGTCTGAATTGAAAGAACACAGATGAAAAGCAGAGATCCCTTTGGAATTCCTGCCTGAAGAAAATGCCCCTTAGAACCTGGAGATACCAAGATCAACAACACCTGCTGTTATCCTAAATAAACCCAGCTCATAAGAGAAGCTCCGTAGAACAGGAGATTTCTACGATGTAAAAAACTAAATATAACAGATAACTGGGGAGGGGCAGGAGAACAAAGATATTGAAGTTATTACCCTCCTCTAAGGACCAGCTGCAGTTTCTTTATTAAAAAGAACACTTCCTACGTTTTAGCGATCTTTTATGAGATTTGTCAAACATCTTGATTTCTTATTTAGGTTATAAAATCTAAGCCCATTTCCTTGACAGTACAGAAAATTAAGAAATCACAAATTCTATCAAAAGCAAAGACTGAAATTATAGCATTTAGAAAATGGGGGGGTACTGTATTTTAAAATTAGCATAAGACCCTGAATCTTTAAACAAAGGTAGGCAGTTTACAAATACCAGTAAAATATAAGTCAGAGGCTGGAAATCTGTCCAGTCCAAGGTCAGGTCTGGGTGGAGGGAGGGGCTCATGGGGCACCCCGACCTCAGCCTCAGAACGCGCTGACCAGGTGTCAATACGGTGCTAAGTCGGCCATAGCACTGGGGCCATCCAACCTTCTGGACGACTCACAAGCGCTCACAGGACCCCAGGACTGTCAGCAACCTCTGTGGTCCCCACAGTTCCGGGGACCCCATTCACCCCGGGAATCCCAGCAGGCACCTTCTGTTCCCTTACTCTGCTGTTTCGTCTCCCCTTAAAAGTATGTGCCATCTTCAATGATGAATAGCCAAGAAACAAGGCTTCCAAAAAATAATCTGAGATTTAAAAATTTTCTCTCAAATGCTTCTTCTATTACGCTAAAGAAATGAGTTTGGTTTAACCTGAACCAAATGCTCCCTTAAATAATCTTTTTGACTGTAGTCCAGCAATAGATAAATCTATTAGTTCATTATTCCATGTATTCATTTATTAGTAAATGCTCACTGAATGAAGATGTATTTATTAAAACAATAGAGAGCCTACTATGTGCCGGGCACGGTTGCCAGGACCTGGGGATACACTGCCCTTGTGGAGCTCACAGTCCAGCTCATAGAATGACTCTGCTTTCTAGTTCAGGTGCGGGTCTGGACTTCAGCTTTCTCCGTCCAGACAACACGCTGCAGGGAAAACAGACAAGGTCTTTGTTCTTCCACTGGTCACTTCTCCAAATACCTCAAAAATTGTTCTTATTTCTGATATCGATTTGTGCTAATTTTATCAAAGGAAGATGCACCAAGGATTAGCATTTGTAAGCTCTGATGAAGGTCAAGATCACAGCAAAGGTTAATTGGTTTCTTTTAAAATCATAAGCATAGGCATTCTAGTTCATCATCTCAACATTCCACCCTGACAGGAGGTCAGATCACACCCAGAAAGAAGGGCGCGATCAGTCTCTGCAGGCATGCACAAACAGAAGACCAGATTTTTGACATCAAAGTTTCTCCCACAATCGAGAAAAATTATGAAATAAAAGCACTAGTACGTTTTTGTATGTAGGGATCCATAATATGGAAGTTAAAATCCGGTAGAATCAAGTGCTGATCACGGATATGTGCCTCGAGGAAATCTGACTCAAGAATCTCTGTGGATAATATTTATGAGAAGCACAGGTGCCTTCTACTTTATTGCTATTCGCACACCTGCATTAGCTGACCCGAGTCAGAGGCGAGGAGGGGTGTTGAAATCCAATTGTCAAGAGGTACAAATAGACTTGCAGTAAATATATGACTTTTTCAGAAGCTGGTTTGGTTTTTTTTTTATTTATCTCTTGAAGTAATAAGGTTGATCTATTCACGGGCTGGTTAGTTCCAGGCCCTTCAGTTTGCAAAGAAAATAGTCTACAAAAAAAGAAAGGAGGAGAATATTGAGTGTTTGGGAATTCCTGAAGTTCATGAAACAAGTTGGTGATTTACTTCTTTCTTTAGTTCTTAACTCAAGTGTATTTCATGGACTCGGAACTATTCTTCTTCAAATACATTTATTTGCTAACATTTATAAATATTTACTGGAGTTGTTACCATGTGTCTCGAAAGCATCATCAGATAAGGGTCACGATCTGTTATGAAAAAATCTGCAAATTTGTTTGGCTTGAGAAATACTATAAATGGGTCATTTCCTTAATGACTCATCAGAGGCCCCCAATTAGCAGGGAGATATAAAGGCTGTGTCGAAATAATCGTTGTTATGTGTTAATTCTTATGACGTGCCACCTTCTGCTAAGTGCTTTACCTGTGAAATCTCATTTGGTTCTCAAAACAATCCTCTGTGGTATATACTATTATTATCCCCATTTAAGAGGTGAGAACACCAGGGCCCAGAGAAATTAAACCTGCTCAAGATCACATGGTTACAAAGTGGAAAAGCTGCAATTTAAACCAAAAATCTGCCTGATGACAAAGCCCATCAATGCACATGGGAAAATTCAGGGTAGTGGTTTGCCTGAATTTTCCCGTGAATTCGGGAGTGAATTTTCCCGTCCATGAGAAGTCAGGAGGCATGGTGGAGCCTTCTGATTCCACTGGAGAGTAAAGCATAGTTCATGTGCCCCGAGGACTAAGAGACTAAACGTAAAAACAATTAAAAGTGGGCTCAAAGTAAGTAAAAGAAGCCAGACACAAAAGACCACATCTGCTATGATTCCATTTTCATGGCATTCTAGAAAAGGAAAACTAGAGTGATATAGTGAATCTGTGCTCACCAGGGGCCGACGGAGGGACTGACTTCAAAGGAGCCCAAGAGATGACAGACAGATGAGTTTTCATTACACCTGTGGGGACGTTTTCACGATTGAACGTATTTGTCCAACTCATCCAGCTGCACACTTCAAATGGGTGAATTTTATTTTATGTAATTTTTACCAATATGATTATGTTAAAGTGGGCTTAAAAGGAAATTGAATAATAGTCATATAATATACAATGTATATTCTTTCTATTCCTTTTTAATCTAACTTTCAAGTAAACCTACCTTTGGTGGGAAACTCTTGAATATATTTGAAGAACCAAAATCTTTCATGGTTTGAAGCTTCCTAATTCTTTATGAACCTAACCTCACTGCACAGGAAATTTACCTTTCTCTGACAAATGTTTATGATTATTTATGATAAGACTGTGGTCCTGCATGTGGTCCTGCATGATTGTGGAGAGGCAAGGTACGTGAAAAGAGGCCTACACTCAAAGTCAGATGACTTTCACTCTTGGCCTGGCCCCCTGAGTCATAGCTGTGTGACCTTGGGCAAGTCACTAAACCTCCCTGAGCCTAAATTTTCTCTTTTATAAAATGGGGATAATAGTGTCTCCCTTTAAGGGTTTATGAGAATGAAACGGGCTA
Organism: Monodon monoceros; assembly: GCF_005190385.1. Classification (NCBI taxonomy): domain Eukaryota; kingdom Metazoa; phylum Chordata; class Mammalia; order Artiodactyla; family Monodontidae; genus Monodon; species Monodon monoceros. The sequence continues at coordinate 79,066,375 of NW_021703771.1, read as the reverse complement.
ATTATAAATAAAAGCACTTTCATTCTTATTATTTTAATATGTTAATAAGTTCTCACATAAAAAAATAGAAAAATAATCTCTTCAAGAAACTGACAGTCCACTATAGTACCAATAGTTGAAGCCATAAAATCTAAAGTTTTATTAAATTTCTTATTTGTCTTTCATTGATCCAAGCACACAACTAGAATCTGAGCAGGGACCTTGTGTATTGTTCACTGGGCCTGACCACGTGCTCAGCACGCTTAATAACAACTCCTGGGTAATTAACAATAAAAGATGAGAATCGGAGGGGAGATGGTAGGATCAGTATATGTAAGTAGAGGGGAATGCACTGTAGATGGAAAGAAATAGTTTCTGTTGAAATTAAGTGCATGCGGAGCAAAATTTCTTTTTATTATTTGTGCGGTTGCAGTATTCAATGTAGTCATTTAACAGATATAGTGAATTTTATCCCCCTACCACACATACTCCAGACAGGAAAAAATACTCATTTGGTAGAAAAATAAGCTTCATGGTAGAACAAAGTTTCGCTCTGCAATTATCCCAAGTGGCGCCTTTCAGTTACTTGAAGGCAGAACTTAGCACCACAATTAAAAGAAATTTAAAAATATTTTTAAACACTGCTGGAAAAAGCTTCTAAGTGTTGTTGGGGAGAAAAGCTCCAACATCTGTGGTGTCTATACAAGAGGCCCACTCGCCCTATGCCTAAAATGCAAACATTACAAAGCAAGGTTAAAACTCAAATGAAATGGCTGCAGCCTCCTTTCTTGACAAATGTTCTCCACGTGGACCTGGAAGGCCAAGTTCCGATATAGGATTCTTGGACTCCCAGGCACTTCTAGCCCAGCTCCCAGCCCTGGCCTCCCTCCCCTCCCCCCTCTTGTAGCCCCATTCCCCGTCCCTTGCGTGGGGACAGCCCAGCCTGCACGTCCAAGCGCTGTTCCCCCGACCCACCCTCCCCAAGAGCTACCCTGACCCCCAAGGTCCTGCAGTGACACCCCTGAGCACGGGGAAGAGCCTGCACAGTCTCTGAAAGTGGGTTCGAGACCATTTGGATGAGGAATTCCGGGTCCTGAGTACCCAGAGCACGGTCTACAAGAAGGGGGAGGTGTGTCTATCTGGCCCCTCGGGCTCCTGACCCCATGGGGAGACACAGAGCAACAGGAGGGCCTGAGCAGAGACCCCTAAAGCCAGGACAGAGGCCTCTGTTGCCCACACTGGAGACTAAATACACAAATAAAACCTTCAGCAGATGAAACAGTACTTTATTCAGACAATATATATTTATAAATGTATATATGTATGTGTATATTATACATGTGTGTTTTATATGCACATACCTAATTATATCAGTATATGATCCTGATATAGCAAGTCACGTGATGCAGACAATACAACAAGGAGTTACAAAATGAAGCGATATCTGCCAACCGAAGGGTCAAGAAAGACACTTCGGATGAGATAGGGATTAAGCTGGGTTTAGGAATGGATAGAATCTGGCTGTGGACAAGGCTTGAGGTGGATAAATGGTAACTGCAAAGCTGAGTGTGAACGCAGCGTGTGCGTTAGGTAATAAAGGATGAGTTTCTGGAGATGGTTATCTAGATAAGAGGGTACCCAGATCCAGGTAAGAACTCAGACAGACGCCACGTATTCCTAACATAATGAATACCACCACATTCAGACTTGGTTGCAGCAAGTAAAAGGGAAGTATGGCCACTCCAAATTCTTTTTGGAATAAGGTTATAAACAGAGGCGTATGATCAAATTAAAAGGTAATCGCTAAAACCTACAGTCAGGGGCTTCCCTGGTGGCACAGTGGTTGAGAGTCCGCCTGCCGATGCAGGGGACATGGGTTCGTGCCCCGGTCCGGGAAGATCCCACATGCCGAGGAGCGGCTGGGCCCGTGAGCCATGGCCGCTGAGCCTGCGCGTCCGGAACCTGTGCTCCGCAACAGGAGAGGCCACGGCAGTGAGAGGCCCCCGTACCGCAAAAAACACACACACACACACACACACAAAACAAACAAACCTGCAGTCACCCTCACGCACTCCATGCCACCCACTGACCCAGTCTTCTGGGTCAGCACTGTGTGTGGACACGGAGCTTGTGAAGGGGCACTGGCCCCAGAGGTGGCTTCGCGCCGGAGCAATTGCTGGGAGAAGGGGATCACGTCTGATGTCTTGGTTTCATAACTACTAAACTCTAGGCATTTGGAAGCTTTTAGTCTCACACCCTAACCCCACCCCCCTCTCAATCAGGCTTTTTCCAGACTGAAACCATCTTGCCTCCGTTAATTTTTTTTCTGCATCTAAATATAGTTTTTAAAAAACAACAACATTAAAGGCCTGGGATCAAAATGTGGAAGAGGGATGTTTCACTTTCAGACCAGGCTCTATTTTAATAGACTTCCCAAATAACGTCTCCAGGACATTGGGCGTAAGAGAACTCGTCTCCGCCCCACACCTGGTGCCCTGCACTCATGCGGCCCGTTCTCCACCCCAAGATGGCAGAAGCCGTGAGGGGACACTGGGCCAAGGCCGGGTGCTGCACCCCGGGCACACCCGCGCTGGCCTCTCTAACCCAAGCCTGAAAGCATCCTTTGTTGTTTTAAAAATAGAAACCGTTTTGGCCAGACAGCCGCATGAAACGGAGATGTAACAGGAAGACAGGGGCAAGACAAATGAAGCAAGGTTTCATCTCTTTCCAGTCCAACCTGCTCTTGTTTATTTTTAATAAACTGTGATGGCCTTCTCTAATCAAAAATGCTGCAAGAAGCTGGCACAGGCAAAAGTAGCTCTTAGAATCCCTCATCCCTCTGGGTTATTTATCCCCGTGAATTCGGAGCTATTGTTTTCAACAGTTTTATACGAACTATAGAAATAAACTCTCTGTGTGTCTGTATGTGTGCGCGCCCTTTGTAGGAGTCACTGGAAGTGTCTCCTGGGCCCCGTCCCAGGCTCCACCTCTGTCGACCTGCTCAGAATCGCTGCCCTAAACCCGTTTCCACGGGACTCTTCCCCCTGGGGGCCCTTATTCCCTCTGTGTTGAACCCAGCTCCTGCCTCCGTGTTCCCTTCGGACTTTGCCTTGATCGCTACACTGATCCTCCCGCCTGGCCCTTCTCTGACCACCAGCTCCTCCAACACCTGCTTTGGTCTCATCCTTGTAGGATCGACCAGGCACTGAAGGGACCCTCAATGGGGAAACGATGGCCCGTGAAGGCCTTTTTACCAAAGGCTGCCCATAAAATGTCTTCTGCAACTGAGATGGGAATATTTTCACTGACTCTCCTGGATTTAGCAAGAAGAAATACATCCTCTTACTGGACTGTTATCTCAGAGTCTTTTTCATTCTCAGAATTGCTTGACTCAACACTGGTTTCCTGGTGCCCACAACCAAATCTCCCATCCCGTTACAGGAGTGGAAACAGAGACTAGTGCCCTGAGATTCTGCTGTCAGCCAGGTCGTGCTCACTAATGGTGGTTCCATTGTGGATGTAGAGACTGTCCATGATAATATTCTGGAAGCGTGGAACTTGGAATCAGAGAGACAAATTAAAACTTTTACTCTGCCACTTATTCACTGTTTGACTTTGGACCAGTTCCCTGACCTCCTGGTCCTCATTTTCTTCACTTATAAAAAATAAAGCTCCTGAGGGCTTCCCTGGTGGTGCAGTGGTTGAGAGTCCGCCTGCCGATGCAGGGGACATGGGTTCGTGCCCCGGTCCGGGAAGATCCCACACGCCGCAGAGCGGCTGGGCCTGTGAGCCATGGCCGCTGAGTCTGCGCGTCCTGAGCCTGTGCTCCGCAACGGGAGAGGCCACAACAGTGAGAGGCCCGCGTACCACAAAAAAAAAAAAGAAAAATGTTAGCTGACTCTGAAAAATAATAAAATAATATGTATTTATTCATGCATGCACGTATGCATTCATTCAGTGCATACAATACGCCAGGCACTGTTCTAAAAGTTTTGCTTTTTAATTAACTTTTTAATTAAAAGTTAAGACATTTAATTTCAAACATAATGCTAAAAGGCAGATATCTGCACTTTACAGAAGAGAAAAACTAAGGCCCAGAGAGGTCAGGGTGCTACCCAAAGTCACACAGCTAGTAAGAACATTAAGTGGTATTCTAACACTAGCAATCTGGGCAGAGCGTTACCAGATCAATAGGAGCCATACATATCCACAAGCAGCTAATCCATCTTGGCTTGCTGGGTTGGAAAAGTCTCTCAATCATTCATGGTAAAGCTGGATGTGTGTGGATTCTCTTCATGTGGATGGGTTTCGCCATCATTGAGAACAGCCACTGTGGGTCAGTGAATAGTCCTGGTGGTTCCCTGGCTGCTGTTTTGGTCTTGTTCAAAGCCCACAACCTGGTTTCTTTTAAGTCCGTGTTCCTCTCGCTGGAATGAACGCTGAGGTTGGGACACGAGGGGCTAGAGCAGAGCAGAGGGGGTGGGGTTACGGGCAGGATCTGCAGGGCTCTCCCTCGCTCTGGCGGTGGGACCCTAATCCGAGTGACCTGTGGACAGTTACCTAAGTTGGCCTCAAACTAGTAACAGAGGAAATGACTCCCTCACTTTTGCCCAATGATGTTTTTTGACCAAGTTCTGGATAAATCCTCCTTGAAAAAGTCTTAGAATTGTTGCTTTAAAAAAAAAAAAAAAAAACCACCAGGAGCCTTGCCAGGGGCAGCGGATGCCTCTAAGAGGGCACCTGTTGAGGACCATCCAGAAAGAGGGGAGTGAAGTCTTCCTCAGGGGGTACCTGACTGAAGGGTCTCAGACTGGGGCGATTGCAGGCTTCTTCTGCAGGGGCAACAAAGAATATTATTTGGTGCCCTCCAGGGAATGCTTTCTACATCAGGATAAAAGACCCTGGGCAAAATGCCAGGAAAATGATGTATTGCAAACATTTTTTTTTCTCTTTAGTTAATGGAAATAATATTTACTTGCTCATGGACAAACAGGCGACCGGGAGAAAGGGGCGTAGGAACATGTGAGGAGTTTTGAAGGCAGCGGAAAGAGGGCTCTTGTACTCCCTCCCTCTCTAATCTACTCATCTTTCTTCTACCAAACTAAGTTTTGATAACAGCCATAGTTCCTGCGTCAGTAATGAATGTAGCATGTGGACGTTTTCAAGTAACTTCATGCAATTATGCGTGCCTTCAACAGAGCACTGCTTCTACTGTTCTGAGGCTGGATAATAAGTATCACTTCATCAGTTTTACAGTTGCTAAAGCTGAGGCACCAAGAGGATGAAGGATTTGAATCGTGAGTTAACCGTAATGCTAATGCTAAACTTGAACACTCTCAGTGCTTGGATGGACACTGCCCCTTTTTATAAACTTTGTCTTCTTACATTATTTAACTGGAGAGCAAAGACTTATTTATATTGGCACAAAATACTTTTCCTATAGTATATTGAGTAATAAAATCTTTGTACTGAGAAACAAACAGGTTCAGATGTAACACCTGTTGGAGGATCCAACAGGATGTTTGCAGCACAATTCACTTGTAATGTAATTTTTATTAACTCCAGTGCCCTGACTGTGCTTCCCTCCTGGCCAGCACCCAATAAGTCCTTTCAACCCACCGCTGCCTCCCTTCCCAGGCTCTAGCTCTCTTAGTCCAGGGCCACGTGATGCCTCAGCATGTTGTGAGCACACAGTCATCCAAAAACTTGGGCCCCAAGTAGTCTGAAAGTCATGGTCACATGTCTCAAGTCAAGACAGTTCTCAGCGCTTCTTATACCAGAGACTGGAGAATCCATCACTCCGCCGTTTCCTACAGTTCCTAAAGCAGCTCCCAAAGCGAGTTCAGATACTGAAAGTGAGGGCAAGGAACTGTGAACTTAGTTGCACTGAGCATATCTGCAAATCAAGATCAAATATCTAAACCGCGGTGGTGACATCGTGCAGACCTCCCCCCCTGATGCGGGCAAAGACAAGGTGCAGACTGGCAGCTTCTCCGGGATAGACCACGCCTTCCACTGTCCCCATCCCCAGGAAGACTGCACACCACATGCCCTTGTCACTCGACCTGCAATGCGTCCTGGTAGCCAGAGTATACCTCCAGCCCCACTGTCCAGACCAGCCATGGAACTTGTTTTGGCCAACAGAATGCAAACAAATGTGACACTGGCCACCTCAGAAGAGAAGCTTTAAATTCAATGCTGTGGTTCTGTGTGGCACCCTGCTTCTGCCTCGTGCCATGAGAACAATCTGTCCAGACAAATGCTACTCCTGGAATGAGAAAGCCCATGTGGGGACCTGCAACCCGAAGGGCAGCTCTGAGTTACGGGAGCAAGAAATAAACATTCACTCTTGAAAACCACTGGACTTCTGGAACTGTGTGTTACAGTAGCAAAGCTAATACATTGGCCTAAGTCATCAGAGTCACATAACTAGTGGGTTTGATCTTCACCTTCCTTGCCCATGTCCTGCTATGTGGCTCGCTGGAAGGGCCCAGGGGACCAACAGTGACACTCAACATGCTTGAACTACTTTCAATCACACAAAAAACTGGATGGTCACCAGGACTAATGATTATCAATAATTCATGGCATTTATTATTAAACAGTTGGATCTGAAATATTCTTTAAACAGGTGCACTGCTGGATTATTTGGACCAGTGTGTGCTGAGTAGAACTGAATTATCTGAGCTTCGTTTCCAGTTTAATCTGGACATTCTGGTATTCACCATTATCAAAGCTTGTTCATGAAAAAATTCATTCCATAAGTGTTTACTAGGCACCACTGCATGCCAGGAACTGTAGTAGGCTAATCTGTTGCTGTAAGCTATGTACATTTCACTGTAATCAAAGGTTATTTCCATTTTTTGCAAAGTAGATGGTACTCTAGCTGTGTGTGTTTAGGTGTATAGAGTGCTGAAGCAGGCCAGGGAGGAGGGGTGATAAATGCAAAACACTTTCCACATCACTACATGTCTTTTCCCTACATACTGGGGAAGCAGTGTAGTGCAGTAAGTACGAACACAGCCTCTAAAGTCAGACAGCCAGCTCTGAACACGTAGTGCTACTACTCAGTGGCTGTATGACCTTGAACAAAGACCTCTCCAAGGGACTTTCCTGGTGGCGCAGTGGCTAAGAATCCGCCTGCCAATGCAGGGGTCATGGGTTCCAGCCTTGGTCCGGGAAGATCCCACATGCCGCGGAGCAGCTAAGCCCGTGCGCCACAACTACTGAGCCTGTGCTCTAGAGCCCGCAAGCCACAACTACTGAGCCCACATGCCACAACTACTGAAGCCTGCGCGCCTAGAGCCCATGCTCCACAACAAGAGAAGCCACTGCAATGAGAAGCCTGTGCACCGCAACGAAGAGTAGCCCCCGCTTGCCACAACTAGAGAAAGCCCACGTGCAGCAATGAAGACTGGAAAAAAAAAACACCTCTCCAAGCCTCAGTTTCTACATCAGTAAGAGCATCTACCTCACTGGCTTTCCACAAGGAGTAAATGAGAAAAGCACATAAAGCTCCAGGCACAGATCCTGGCATTGAGTATGAATTCAACATACATTATTGACTATTATTAGTTCTGTACCCATGGTCCTCAAGTAGAGCTACTTCATCTTATTTTTCATTTAACAATTTTACTTCTCCCAATGTTCTACATTAACAAACTACTGTGGTTGAGATACTGAGGGACCTTATATCCTAATTAAATCCTACGTATGAGGGAGAAGGAGATAAAGTGCATACGTGTTTTGAACATAGATTTCCATGAAACATGGGGACTTTTCTGTATGGAAATAACACACACACACACACACACACACACACACAAGAATGGAAATGTGTTTTTCTTCTTTTACGCTTTACTTTTTTATACAGGAGGCTGTGTCTAGATTTGCACGTGTGCTTGTCAGAGAGAAATTAACACAGGGACCCCCCCCCCCGCTTCCTCCCCTGCTGCAAAGCCAGAAAGATCCGAGCCCTATGTGATCCTTCCAGACAAAATGCTGCATCTATTTTCCACCTCTGCCATGATCTCCACCTTCTAAAAGTTTTGCTAGGCCCCTCTTTCCAACTTCCACTAGCAACTTACTCGAAGACACAAAACTATTCCAGACACACAAAAAAAGGGGCAGAAACAGAAACCTAGGGACTGTGTGTTAGGTTCACTCTGGGTTGGCACTGAAATGGTCAAAGACCCTGGAACCAGAAAAGACTCCAATAAGTCAATGGCCCAGTTCTCTCCCTGCAAACAGGTCAACTTCCCAACCTGGAGACTCTTTGCCCTGTTTGCAGGTGCCAAATATTCATTGAGGACATACTGCATGCCAGGCAGAGTGCCAGCTTCTTCAGGAGATACAAAAATGGGTGCATCTCATTAACCATCCATGAAGCTGCCCTCAGGGGACTTATACTGATTATGAACAATATTACTAATCATTTACTCAACAAATATTTATTGAGCACCTACTGCATTGAGGTCCCATTCTTGATACTGAAGATTCAGTCGAGAATAAGAGAGATTTTTAAACTTCTGCCCTTGAGAAGCATACATTTTAATGGAAAGAGGTAATAAGATTAAAAAGTAAGGCATATATTATATTAGACAGTGATCAGAAGAAAGGATTCAAAATAAGTAGGGAAAGGGCTAGGAAGTGTAGGGGGATCTCCACTTCAGGGAGGGCAGCCAAGGGGTGGAGATGCAACAGGAGGTGACATTTGACTAAACCCCTGAAGGAAGACAGGGAATAAGCCATGTGTACAGCGCTGGGAAAAAGACTTCCCAACGAAGGGAAAAGCAAGTGCCCGGACCCCGAGGGGGAGTGGCTGGGTGCTGAGGAGCAGCTGGGAAGCCAGGGTGGCTGGAGCAAATGGGAATGGGAGGGGGTGGGGGGCTGAGGCCACCTGGGGCAACTCCGTCACGTAAGCTCACACAGAACTCCCAGCCACCGTAAGGGCTCTGACGATTCTGAGCAGAGGCACGACATGATCCGACTTCTGTTTTAAAAGATCGCTCTCGTCGCTGTGCTGAGAACGGGGCTGGAGATGGGGTCGGGGGAGCGGGGAGACCCATCAGGAGGTAATGATGATAGGGGCCTGGATGCAAGGCAGCCATGGAGGCTGTGATGATGTCCAGTCGCATTCACACGCACGTTCTCTAATGTAGGATGAAGTAGAGTGAACGCAACAGGGGGAATGCCAAGGGCCATCACTCCCCAGAGTTGGGAATGGAGGACGTCTCAGTGTTAAATCACTGCAAGACAGTGTGGAGAAGGGGGGCCCATCTGGAGTGCACCTGAGAACCCATTTCCACATTTATAAAGCAGGGACAATAATAATAATAGTGATCAGACCTGACGATGACCATGGGCATTGGTGAACACCACAGGGGCTACTAGAGATGACTCTCTAAGACGACCCAGGCCCTCTACACACAGAACAGCCTGGTCAACTGCTGAGAAACAAGAAGGCTCTTTCTGAGCCCAAACTTCAAGGTGACTGTAACTCAGCAATAAGATGCTCTTTAAAGAAAAGTTCAAGCCACTAATTGGAAAAGAAGAAACTCTCACACACCTCGAGGAAGAGCAAGCCCGCAGGTCACTGTCTTTTAGGTTCCCCGTTGCCATGGCTACAACAGCCTCCGCAATCACTTTTACTGCTCTGCTCTGGACAATTTCATGTCACCTTTGAAACTGAATAACAAAACCGAACATAATATTCTGATAAGAGCCTGATAATGGCCACAGGGAAGATAACTCCCCGATCTGGCCTTGTCACGCTGCTATTAATATACTGAGTACATTTGTTTCAAGGAAACCCCACAGTACTTCATTGGCATCCAGCAAGATGGCCCGACCCCTCGGAGCATATCTGTGACCGTGCCAGTCTCTCCCCATCCCGTGTAGCAGTTGTATTTGAACTAGTCTCGGTCAAGCCTCTGCTGTTTTGATTAATAATTTCTAATACATAGTTTTCAAGGCCACTTTGAACTCTACTCTCATCTTTCACGATACTAACAAATCCACCATGGTGTTATATGTAAATGTTATAAACATGCTCACCTTTATTTCATCCAGGTTACCAAAGATATATTAAGTATCACTAGCCATGAGTGCACATTCAAATCCTAGGTCATGTAAAAGGGTTCTCTTCTCCTGCATGAACTACAAACGAAAGAGGCGCACACAGCTCCTGATATCGAGGGCTTCACCACCATCAGAAGACAGGAGGGGCTCTGGGAGAGGCACACAGTACAGTGGAAGATGCCTGGGCTCCGCGGCCGACCACCAGCTCCACGACTCATGTCAGGGTGACCTTGGAAGTGGTCCAAGGGAAGTGACCCACTCTTCCCTTCACTCAGATTCCCTATCTGCAAAATGGGGGTAACCCCAGGACCTGCACATAGGGGTGTCCTGAGGATGAAATGAGTTAATACGTAGAAAATATTTAGCAGAGTACATCTGAACACGATAAATATACATATATGCACACTCAATAAATTTCTTAGCACTTGTGGACCAAGAACAATGCTAAGTTTTTTGCATGCCTTTCTATTTTTTTAAACTTTTTATTTCCAAATAATTATAGATTCACAGGAAGTTGCAAAAATAGTCCAGGGAGGTCCTGTGTACTCTTCACCCAGTTTCCCCCAATGGTAACTTCTTACAGAAGCTTCATCTTTTTTTAATCATCACATTTTATGAGGTTAACATAATTATCAGCCCACTGCACAGAAAAGGAAACTAAGTCTTAGGGAAGTTAGATAACTTGCCCTGGGTCACACATCTGTCAATCAGGATAATGCTAGAAACCAGACTCTCGCTCACCCAGCACATCACACCGCGTGCAGAGAGGGATAGAGGGAGGAAGAAGGGCACCGTCTCCCTTACTCTGATGCAGACTGCCTGCTCAGATACTTCTTCCTTTGTGCAAATCTGAGGCATGAGGAAATATCCCTCAAGAAATAAAATAACCAATATTTGGCAAATGCGGCATTTGGGGGAGTGAACACTCTATAAATACTCGTGTTGAAATTTCAGAACCCTCAGGGTGACAGCTAGTCTTGTAGGCCCCTCAATCCACGTGGCACAAGCTTTGCAGCGGTTCCCTGGAAGAAGCCCCTGAACCCTGAAGATCAATAAGCTAAACACACTCCTAGCAACAGGGGCCTTAGGTAGGAAGTCAGGATTTCTTTTTTTTTTGCGGTACGCAGGCCTCTCACTGTTGTGGCCTCTCCCGTTGCGGAGCACAGGCTCCGGACGCGCAGGCTCAGCGGCCATGGCTCACGGGCCCAGCCGCTCTGCGGCATGTGGGATCTTCCCAGACCAGGGCACCAACCCATGTCCCCTGCATCGGCAGGCGGACTCTCAACCACTGCGCCACCAGGGAAGCCCATGAAGTCAGGATTTCTTGATGAACATGATGAGGTTACAAAATAATTATAATTATAGCAAATATTTACATGCTACACACTGTGACCAGGGCACTTTACATTTATTACCTGATTTAATCCTTCAGTATCCCTCTTAGGTGCGCCCCATTTTTATCTGCATTGAGGTACGCAGTTCACCTGAGGTCACACAGCTGGTAAGTGGTAGGGCTGGGATTTGAACCCAGGCAGCCTGGATGGAGAACTCGGGCTCCTGACCACTGCTCCTCTCTCCTCTCTGAAAACTAAAAGGACCACGTGAACCCCAAGGAGATGGCTGCTACTCCCCTTCCCACATGGCTCTGTTGGATCCCAAGGGATTTAGCTTTCGTTATTCTACTGGTCATGCACTACTACTTTGTCTTCTTGTAGGCTCTATGTGGGACTAGGAAAGAATCCTGCTTTCACTTTCCTGTCCCTTCCGCAGGGCTTAGTCCAGTGAGGAGCATTTTCTGAGTGGGGAAGCTCCACGTGTCTCTCCTACGGAGACACTGGGTTAGGCTGGTACCTTCACCTCTTCCTGGAGTCCGGGTGGTAAGTCTCAGGCTCCCGTGTGCAGATGGCTTACTTATGTAACTTGATGCCTTCCCCAATAAAGTTAGACCATAAATCAATACCCATGGGGAGTTCTCCTTTTCTTTTTAGAAAGAGATACCTTAGAATCAGTCCCTCTCCAATCTTACAAATCTTCTCATATCTCCTACAAATTCTTAAAAATAATTTCTAGTGCTCTGCAATTGTAGTTGCCATTTTCTTAAGGGCCCTAAGATGTTTTGCAAATGAAGAAAGGAAAAATTTAGCAGGAAATAAGAGGTGTAAATGGCTCCACTTAAATGGGGCGAATGAGAAAGTTTCTTTAGATGTGGAACTGTACCAACCCTAAGTGATAGGGTGCTCCGTGACCCTCGTAATTCACTGCAGCGAAGACTCTCTGTTGGCAATATGATTCTTTGAGAGGTGAAGCAGCTAACTCAGCATGAATGCCCAGTTCTAGATGAATTCAGCTCCTGGAACTCGCTACCGTCAGGACAATATCTTGAATTTATCACTTATAAAATATGTTTGGCCAATGCATCCCCTACTCTCCCCCTTAGCCAAATACATCCATAAATTCCATAACTTTGGCTCAAACTGCTTTTGGAAATAGTATTCCAACTTCCTGATACCAACACCAATATTTTGGCTGCTTCTAATATGACATCCAGACTTTTGGATTTCAAAAACAATGCCTGGGATAAGGGAGGAATATCCTGTGGTAGAGCAGAAGGGAAAATATCATTTTATTCGCTGAGAAAGGCCTTTCATAAAGGCACAAGCATCTTTTACTAACAATGTTAGAATGTAAAGTTTAATATAATGTTATTGTGGTGATCCTCACATTTGCAAATTCACACGGGATTTTAGCATTGTGCTGTACTGTGGATAAACGTGAAGATAATTTGTTTACTTCAGCTGATGAAAAATACAGAGATTTCTCTACAGCTGACATATGTTTTCAAGAGTTTCACTGATCTTCCATACTTCCAAATGCAACTCAAAGCCCAGATTTTAATCCTACAATCTCATGCTCTTCACTTGGCTGCCTTAGAGATTTCCTTACTTCTCTGGTAAAAAAAAAAAAAAAAAAAAATCATTCCATACAAAAAAACTAATCCTATTTCTAGAATCTTTGAGAACTTCCCATAAGCATTCTTATCTTAATTACTTGCTTTCCTCTTGCCCAGGGAAGCCCAAATTTGTGACATCTTAGCATTCAGTTCAAGAAGTATATTTTTCCGGGTAAATACATTATTATACTCTTTCCACTTTCTCATATCTTTTTGAAGATTTAGAAATTTTTCACAATAGAATTAATTAAAACCATATGCAATCCTTAATGTCACTGAACTGTACACTTTAAACTGGTTGAAATGGTAAATTTTATGTTACATATATTTTACTTTAATAAAAATTATACAATAGTTCAGTACACATAACTTTTAACTAGCTTAATCCCTATTTAGAAAATCAAATAATTTATAAAATAAACAGAAATTAGACCTGGCTGTATTTTTTTACTGTACCATCCTGGAGAAACACTGAGGTCTATTAATTCAGTCAACCTGTGCTTTCCTTCTCCCGCAAAAATCTGGCCTACGTGACCCCGTAATTTCATATGGGGAAGAATGAATCATAGCATTCACAGGACTATTTTTCCCAGTTTTCAATATACAAATTTATTACCCCACTCTAATCAACTCTATAATTGTCTAGAAGAGCTAGTAGCCTACAGTAATGCATATTTGAATGTATCGTACCCTGACATAGAAGGTCATCCTACTAGTGACAATGAAATGCTGAGACTGAGTCTTTAAGGGAAAGATTCTTAAACTGGGGTCTTCAGGGCCTCCATGAGCCCACTGGATTGACCCAAGCACTGTATATAGGCACAAACAGGAATTTTTCTGGGAGGGGGGCTCATTACCTCCTTTTCAAAATATTAAGAACCTAAATCTCACTGCAAAGATAAACCCATTCAAGGCTGGGGCGAGAACAGAATGAAGGCCTGTCCAGGAGGCCCGTGAGCATTGCTCAGCGCACAGAACACCTCTATAAAGAGAATCTAAGTATCCTCTTGAGGGGACATGGCCTCCTTAAGAAAGGAAGAACACATCCATTAGCCTAATTCGGTGTCCCGCATTGTCTGTGTGGATGCCATCTGAAAGTGAAAATGTGCTGTCCAGTGTAAAGCTTTGTGTGACCAGAAAACAATGACCCTTCAGCAAAAGGCACTTAGTGGGGTTCCCAATGCAGCGCCCCAGGCTCCCCAGCCCTCTCGTAGGCCACACTAATTATGGGAAAGGCCTGGGTTGCATTGGGAAGACCAGTGGTCATCGGTCGGGGCCACATAAGCAGGGCCAGTTGTTGTCACCATGTCACAGGCACAACCACATCCCTCTGCCCTTTCTCAGCCTCTTCTGCTCCCCCGTCCCTGCCACCTGCCACTCCAGCCCCTTCTCAGGAGCTCAAACCTGTCCTCAGCATCCCCCCCTCCATTGGCTCTGTGCACGTGATTTCCCTGTGGACTCACCTGCCCGACCCTCCCTCCAGAGTTCTAGAATGGCATCTACTAACTCGCTGGAACCTCTAGATCTGCAGAGTCCACAGGCACCACAGAACCAACACAACCCACACGGAACACATCACCTGTCCAAAGCAAACCTGTCTCGCTCCCCTCTTGCCATGAATAGATTGTTATTCCCCTAAGGACTCAGATTCCAACCTTCACCCTTTCCTTTGGTGAGTCACCAAGTCCTGTAGACTCAGCCTCCATGAGGTCTCGGGCACCTGTACCCACCACTACATTCTTCCCAGAACCCCCAGTTCAAGTCCTCGTGATTCCTCACCTGGGCGGGCCACTCCAGTGCCTAGGAACTCATCTTTGCATCCCTGTGGGGTCTCTGCCTCTACTCCAAACCAACCTACTGCTGCCAGATTTATTTACCTAAAAGCTCAGCCCCAATCACATCGCTTCCCCAAAGAAAGCAACACTTTCTCTATGGCTAGTGAATTAAGAACAGCAGTAATAGCGAACTGCTGTCAAGCACACACCTTACTGTGAGTCAGATCTTGTGTTACTTAATCTTCCAAACAATCTCAAGAGGTTGTCCTTCATTATCTCCATTTGACGACTAAGGAAGAAGCGGAGGATTTCTTCCACTGCTAACCAACCCCTGGCAGGATTCTGAGGACCAGCCTCTAGAGGCACTTGAACCCTTGCCCTGCCTCATCGGCTACTCCTTGTACCCTCTCCTTGACCAAGATACCAGGAAGACTAAACCAGACTCTGTCCCGTTCTTCACACCTGTGCTATTCTCCCTGCCTAAGACACCCTCCACGTCTACATCCATGCCAACTGCCCATTCACACGTGGGCCGCACACCCGCGTGTGCCAGGCTCTCTGCCACACCATCTGGCCCTTGGGATACGGCGAAGAGAGGGAAAAATGGAATGGGACAGGGGGACTGCCTACTGAGCTCACGGTCTAATGCCAGAGTCAGACACTGGCCAAGAAAGCACATACCTGTCTAGGCCCTTGCCTCTCCCCACGGTTCACCCCAATGTCGCCTACCCCGTGAAAGCTTCTGAAACATCCCCTTCTCTCCCTCTCTCACTCACATCTCCACATGCGCTAGCATCTTCCCCGATTTACATACTTACCTAATCTCCCTGGATTAGGAGGCAAGCTTCCCACGAACAAGGGGTATGTAGTCACATCCTAGACCTACCTCTTGCTACCTAAGGTGACTTTACAGATCCTTAGCTCCCCCATCTGTAAAGTTCTTAAAAGCAGTATAAGAATTAAGAGGGATAAATGTATAGACCACCTGGAAGACTTGATACGGCAACTCCTTCCCAGGTGAGCACGAACTTTACAAGCACCAGGGCAGAGATCCTCTGTTCAGTGATAATGCAGAACAACTTGCATTATGTCTTTGTGTGAAGGTCAAAACAAATAAGCCTCTGGAGAAACCCGGGAAGCTCATGCTCTAAAGGCTTTGCTGGCAGCCCAGGAATGGAAACTCCGAGTAGGTCCCCTCTCCCAAGACTGCAGCCAACCCTGCAGGCCTCTTACGAAACATGTCACAAGGATTCTCTCTGCTGTGGAGCAGGTCCAGTTTCATCAAGCACATGGCTCCAGGGAACTATAAATGAAGGGAGGAGGCCGGAGCCCTTTTTTTTTGGTAACCTGGCTCTTCCCTATATCATGTAAAGCTTGTTGAATGTATATCTTCATGTGGCCTGATCCACATGGACCAAAATTTGATAAACTGAATAAAACTGGGTGAAAGATCCATTTTGAAAGTACCCAGGGGATAGTAAAAGAAAGCCCTACTGCAGCTATTACTGTAGGTTAAATGATTCATAGAAGTGTGCTTTCAGTGACCCACATACAATGTTTAAGGGCACCTAAGAGCATCACAAAGGGAGCTAACAGGAAGTGGCCACCAAGTTGAAATCATTTTATCAGATAAAGTCTTCACAGGGACTTAGGGAACAGAAGAAAGGGGAACGCTAGGGCCACTCTGGCGGTGGTTTAGGCTGATATGAAACACCAGCCAGCCCAGCGTAAGCAGGCCTCAGCTCCCGGGGGCCCTCGCCTGGCTTTGCGGGGTGGGGAACGGTGGGGGGGATCAGCCATGCTCTGACTCCACACTCCCCCCACCTCAGTCTATTCAGAGCATCAGAACAGCTCCGTGACCCTGAACTCAAAATATAACAAAGCTATCGTATATAAATACACATTTCATAAGCTAGCCTCTCTTACTTTTAAATTATCGGCAAATAATCATATGTTAGATACAATACTGTTTTCCTTTCCTAGTTTCTTTTTGTTGTTGGAGGTTGTCTAATCTCGGAGGCGGGTTTTTCCAAAATCCTTTAGCACATCTGTGGACAGCGCTGAAAACCACATCCCCAGGCACTGTCTCTGGCATCACACGGGCCTGAAGCTATTTACGACGCGTGCACTTGGCTCAGTCACAGACTGATACAATTGCCGGGAACAAAGTGCTAGCATGGAGGGGAGTGCGGACCTTTTCTTTTTCCCCAGTCGCTGCTATTTCCTGTACCCACAAGTCCAGTGCTCCCTCGGCAAAGATGCAAGCCGGCCAACTGGAAGATATCAAAGCATCCTCCATTTTCACAGCACATGTCATGTCACAGCTTGTTAATGTCTCCCTCTGAAGGGACACTTGTCAAGGTCACTGAGGACCACCAGCAGTGCTCTGAATCACGAGCGGGTGCATCTGTGCACGTGTCTGCACATGCCACTCTGCCCAGCTGCTGCTACCAAAACCTGCCCTTCCTGGAAGCACAATCACGCCACCAGAGAGTCTTTAGAGCCGAAGAGGCCCTGGGTCCACTGCCCGCACTGTAACCCGGACAAAATAGTGCCGTGGAGGTTAAGTGGCTCGCCCAGAAGATAGCTGTAGTTAGACAGCTGTTCTCGAATATCTCACCCCAGGCCAGCCTCTGAGAGCCCTAAGTCTCTGGCTTTGTCTTAGTCACTACTTTTGCAACCTCTTCCTTCCATTATTTACAGAACATCTATGAGTTTCTGCATTTAGGCAAATAAAAAGCATTATTCAAGAGGGTGCTATGGGCTTCCCTGGTGGCGCAGTGGTTGAGAGTCCGCCTGCCGATGCAGGGGGCGTGGGTTCGTGCCCCGGTCCGGGAAGATCCCACATGCCGCGGAGTGGCTGGGCCCGTGAGCCATGGCCGCTGAGCCTGCGCGTCCGGAGCCTGTGCTCCGCAGCGGGAGAGGCCACAACGGTGAGAGGCCCGCGTACCGCAAAAAAAAAAAAAAAAAAAAAAAAGAGGGGGCTATAATTACTCAAAGAAAACTACCCTCTTTTCATGCTCAGGAAAGACACACAATGGTATTTGGCATTTCGCTTGCAAACGTGTGCCCATATGAAATTAAAATAATTAGGTATAAGGGCCAACTTAATTCAATTATAAATTCTTATTACCCAAATAAGTCTCAAGAAATAGAGTGATCGTGCCAGCAGTGTGCTAGATTTCATGCCCAAATGCAAACTTGCCATCTGCTAAGGCACATGACAGGGTTTTCAAAGAAAAGTGACCTCAGGCCATTTAAAATCTTCATTAGAAACAGACACACTGCATGTTGGAGGTGAGATGCTACAGCCCCATGACAACAACAGTAGGACTGCCCTCCAAAGTAGATTTTAATGCAGAAGGAAACCTTTTTCTTTACTTCCCACTTGATCAGCAGGGACAGTGCTCCTTTTGGAACAACCATCTGGATTCAAAAACATGAAAATGGTCCCGAGAAACCGCACATGCTTAAATGTCAAGAGTATATGGCAACTTTAAGAAGCGTGGAAAAGATGCTTTTCCTACTACATTTTTCTACATTACTTTATTAGTCACCATGGGTTGAAACACTTGGCTCGTGTCAGTGGCTTAAGTGGCATGAAAGCCATTTTGCCATTCATAAAATCACGTGGAAATACCTTTAGTTAGACTTCTAGTACAAAATAGGCCTGTCTCCATGCAATCTTAACACCTTTTATTCTACCTCAGAGGAATTCAAATTTAAATTAAATTATAGGGACTTCCCTGGTGGTCCAGTGGGTAGGACTCTGTGCTCCCAATGCAGGGGGCCCAGGTCTGATCCCTGGTCAGGGGACTAGATCCCGCATGCATGCTGCAACTAAGAGTCCGCATGCCGCAACTAAGAAGTCCACATGCCGCAATGAAGATCCCACAACTAAGATCCAGCGCAGCCCAAATAAATAAATATTTTTTAATAAATTAAATTATCCAAGAAACCAGCAGAAGCTACCAGACAAAGAAAATAAATTGTTCAGGAAAGCAGCAACGCAGGTAAATTTCAGTTGACTTATGAACTCTTTCTTAAGCTTTCCACCTTCTATGCAACCACTCACATCCCTAGAAAAAGCACTGGGCAAATACAGCTGCGAGACAGGAAGCTCCTCGAAGTAAGGGCTCTACCCTGTTCTCTTCTGTCCCCCACAGCCTCTTACTCAAATGCTATTTTATTACTAAAGGAACGAATAATGTGATTATTCATGCAACACAGTTGTCGAGCATCCACTCTGTCAAGTACTGGAGATACAAAGATGAGTAGGCCAAGGTTCTTCTGTTTGCCTGAAATGTTCTCATTTTAAAAATCAAATATATACAGCACAAGAAGCCTCAAACTCAAATTTCACCACAAACAGAAAGAAACTTCAAGTGAACTCTGCTTCTTCCCATGGCTTCCTACAAAGCCAACTTGTGAGCCCTTTCAGTAGATTGTTACTGGCTGAGCATTTCCAAGAGTCCAAGGGTGAAAAATTAAAGGAACATTTCTTTCCTTTCCTTCCTTTCTTTCTTCTTCTTTTTTTTTTTTTTTTTTGTTTGCACCACATGGCATGGAGGATCTTAGTTCCCTGACCAGGGATCAAACCCAGGCTCCCTGCAGTCTTAACCACTGGACCACCAGGGAAGTCCCCAAAGGAATATTTCTTTAAAAAGCCAAAGGGATAGCTGATTTATTTTGCTGTACAGTAGAAACTAACACAACTTTGTAAAGCAACTATACTCCAATAAAAATTAATTTAAAAAAAAAAGCCAAAGGGAAAACGTCAAGTAACTTGTTTGGTTTATTGTGACCACCAGTTCAGACTAAATTTCCTAAGGAGTTGAAATAACCCTGGATACCCTCAACAGTTAAGAGATTTCAACATAACCCATACTAGTAATAATGTCGAAACTTGCTCTTTAATCCCCATAAAATCTCTTAAGGTCACTGATCCTCAGTCATCAAAACAGAATTCTCATCCACAGAGCAGCTCCTTCACCCTTTCCCATCACTGACACACTACCTTGCATTGGATATAGATGCTGGCACTATCATCCCCTCTATGGAGGTGGGAAACCTGAGTACACAGTTGACCCAACGAAGAAACATTCCCGTCCAGGGCTAGGAGCCTGGGACTCATCTCCCCTCTCTGTGGTTCCCAAGAGGAGAACTGTAGGGCTGGAGCCCAGGCCCTGCCACTGAGACCAATTGAGTCATCTACTGGATGAATTACTAGTCCCCCCGAGCCTTGCTTGCCTCTTCTCTAAATAGGGACAGTAATGGCACCAACCTCAGACAGCTGTTCTGAAGATTAAATTCAAATAACACTGCTCAGAGCCTGAGGCAGGCACTCAGTTACTACTACCCATACTCACACCCCTTTTACCCTGTGTTCCACACACAATCTGGCAGATGGGAGTAGGTGAGCCAGATGAAGAGAGCTGCTATTTACAATCAACTTCACTGAGTAGATCAGCAATACTATGACAGCTTTGCAAAGTACCACACAAGAGCATCCCACAACCCGGCTGTACAATTAACCCAGCCAAGCCAGCTGTCAGACCAGCCTTTCCCCTGGGACAACTACCCTGCTCTGTATGAATGGAACTATTTATCACATCCGTGAGATGCTCATGGCACATATGCCCAGCCTGACTGTACTCCACATAAATACAAAAGCTTTGGCAGGGGCCACCAATGATGGGCAATCGTAGAATGAACCATATGTGGTAGGCAGGATGCTGGCCCCTACAAGATCATGTCAACATCCTAATGCCTGGAACCTGTAAATATGTTAGATTACATGGCAAAGGGGGATTAAGATTGCAGATGGAATAAAGGTTGCTAATCAGCGGATAGGGAGATTATCCCATCTAGTTATATCCTAGATGTAACCTCTGGGTCCTTTAAAGTGGAAGAGAACATTGGAAAAGAAAACCAGAGAGAAGGCAGCAAGAGAAGGACTCAGTCTGATATTGCTGGCTTTGAAAAGAGAGGAAGGGGGGACTTCCTTGGTGGTCCAGTGGTTAAGAATTGGTCTTGCAATGCAGGGGACACCAGTTCGATTCCTGGTCGGGGAACTAAAATCCCACCTGCTGCGGGGCAACTAAGCCTGTGAGCCGCAACTACTGAGCCCATGCGCCACAACTAGGGAGTCTGTGTGCCGCAACTACTGAGCCCGCAAACTCTGGAGCCTGCACACCACAACTAGAGAGAAGGTTGCGCACCATAACAAAGAGCCCGCACGCCGCAACTAAGACCTGATGCAGCCAAATAAAATAGAGGAAGGGGCCACAAGCCAAGGAATGTGGTAGCCTCCAGATGCTGGAAAAAGCAAGAAAAAGATTCTCCCTTAGGGGTTCCAGGAGGAATGCAGCCTGCCGACATCTTGATTTTAGCCCAGTAAGACCTATTTTGGACTTCTGACTTCTAGAACTGTAAGATAATAAACGTGTGCTGTTTTAAGCCACTACATTTGTGGAAATTTGTTAAAGTAGCAATAGGAACTTAATACACTGTATTCCCCAATCAAGACCTCTTCAGCAGAGATTACATACCCCTCAGCAAGAGCATCTTCTCAGACACTTCCTTTGCCCCTGATGATCCTCTGCTATTCTGATCTTTGGCTGTTTGGCTTGGAGCTGCTTACCCCTACCCATCCTTATGAAGTCTTCATTGAGTCACTTTCCAGATCACTCAGGAAGTTGTTTTGAATACGGAGGAGAAGAGAGATGGTTGCTGACATCCTGGCATGAGCTTGAGGAATGAAGTATGATCCCCCGACCTGCCTTATTCCAGCCCTTCAGGTCTACGAAATCAGAGTTTTCTCCCTTTCCTCCTTTTTCCTTCCCCTTCCTTCCTTTCCTCCTTTCTTTTTTTTTTTTTGAATTTTTGAATTTTATTTTATTTTTTTATACAGCAGGTTCTTATTAGTTATCCATTTTATACATATTAGTGTATATATGTCAATCCCAATCTCCCAATTCATCACACCACCACCCCTGTCACTTTCCCCCCCTTGGTGTCTATACATTTGTTCTCTACATCTGTGTCTCTATTTCTGCCCTGCAAACTGGTTCATCTGTACCATTTTTCTAGGTTCCACATACATGCATTAATATACGATATTTTTCTCTTTCTGACTTACTTCACTCTGTATGACAGTCTCTAGATCCATCCCCGTCTCTACAAATGACCCAATTTCGTTCCTTTTTATGGCTGAGTAATATTCCATTGTATCCTTTCTTCCTTTTTCTTCTCTTTCCTGCTTTCCTTCCCTTCTTTCGTCCACAAATAGTCATCTATCAATACCTAAGTATTTAACATATGCTACATATAGCTAGAGGCAAGGGAATACAAAAATGAATAAATAATCCTCAATCCTTATCCAAAGAGCTCATTAAAAACAACAATTCATCTAGAGCAGTGGTTTTCAAACTTTGGGGACCATTAACCATAGCAATAAATGCATTTTTACATCACAGTCTAAAACACACACACACACACAACTGAAACAAAATTTTACGAAACAATACTTAATCTTTACCAAAGGAGATGTACTGTATTTTTTTTTAAGATTTTTTTTGATGTGGATCATTTTTAAAGTCTTTATTGAATTTGTTACAACATTGCTTCTGTTTTATGTTTTGGTTTTTTGGCCCCGAGGCATGTTGGATCTTAGCTCCCCAACCAGGGACTGAACCCACACCACCTGCATTGGAAGGCGAAGTCTTAACCACTGGACTGCCAGGGAAGTCCCTCCATTTTCTATCCTTTTCTATTCTATTCTATTCTATTCCATTCTTAATTCTGACCAGCAACTTATTAAATTGATTTCATGACCCAGTTTTGGATTCTACTTCTCAGTTGGAAAAATGTGACCCAGAAGTCTTGATAGAAGTGTCTAGGTGTTCATTATCCAGACCCAAGGAAGGCAGCCTCAGAAACCTCCTCAAGGTCTTAGTCAACCCCAGCCCATTCCTTCCCTGCCTACCACCATCCACGCAGGGTGAGATGACTCAGACTCATTTAGATTCCAGTCATTCGACTGAAGCTGTCACCCACCTCTCCCCTCCCCGCTCTCAGGCACACACACACAATCTCATCACCTCTTGAAGGGAAGGAATTAAAGGTACCAGATGTGGGAAACCGTGACTCACTGTTCCTGTCACCCAGGTACACGACTATGAACGTCACTCGAGCACAATGGAAGCCAGGGGCCAGAACAATGAATAACAGCTCCTGGAAAACAAGTGCTGGGCGTGGAGACCTCTGACTGTTGAGACCCAACCAAGGTCAGGACGCAACTAAGGTCAGGAGATGAGACTTGATGTAGGGAGACACACAGAACATTTGCCAGAACAAATGACTAAAAGGTGCTATGATTAACTTCAGGAAGCACCCAGCACCGACGGGAAGGTCACTAGTGAACACGCAGCAGACCTGCCCTCCATCCTCCTCCTGGGCAAGCATGGGCTGAAGGCGGCAAGCGAGGCAGAGGGGCCTCTCCCCGTGCTCACCCACTGGGTACCTCTGGCCCGCAGCTTCAGGGTCCCGCTGTAAAGAGCAGCTGAGAAAGTCCCCCCCACCCTTTTCTTTTATGTAAGAGGCCTGATTTGTACAGAGATTTTTTTTTAATGAGAAATTTCCCTCTCAATTACTTGTCATTCCACCTAATGACACATATTAAAGCTTATCTTTTCACAGGATAATTTTAGACTGATACTAGTTCACAGATCACTGGGTTTACCCTGCTCTGCAAAACCAGTCCACTCTCCCTGGCAGCTTCCTACCACAGAAGAGCTGGCCAGGCCGGGCCCACCAGAGAGTGGGAGCAGGCCTGGGCTGTGTGGTGGGCGTGCAGCCCTCTCCCCTTCTGCTCTGTGTGCTGCCGCCCACACGGGGGGAGAAGCCAACCCCACTGTGGCTCTCTCAGTGTCTGGCCACGTTGGAACATCGCCCTTGCAGAGGTCTCTTAGTCTTACCAACAGCTGTCCTGGGAAGGCGCTGAAAACAATGCACATCAATGACAGAGCAAGACCCTGGAAAGAACTCAGGATTCCTCTAATCACATTTCCCCCCTTCCCGGCAGCGTCTTATTAGATTCACCATTTATGCTATTACTGAGAAAAGGTGGGAGACTAGAGCACCCCCTCCACGCGTTGTCCTCAGGGCCTTTAACAGCATAAACAGGATCTTGATTAAAAGATGTTTCCGGGCTTCCCTGGTGGTGCAGTGGTTAAGAATCCGCCTGCCAATGCAGGGGACACGGGTTCGAGCCCTGGTCCGGGAAGATCCCACATCCCGTGGAGCAACTAAGCCCGTGCGCCACAACTACTGAAGCCCGCGCCTAGAGCCCGTCTCCGTAACAGGAGAAGCCACTGCAATGAGAAGCCCGCGCACGACAACGAAGAGTAGCCCCTGCTCACGGCAACTAGAGAAAGCCCACACGCAGCAACAAAGACCCAACGCAGCCAAAAATAAAACAAATGAAATAAATAAATTAAAAAAAAAAAAGATGTTTCCACATTCTAATGGGAGGTGGGTCAATTTCATATCACATTTCTGGTTCTCACTCCTGCAGGATTAATAACCTTGGCACATCTGCTCTCTCTGAAGTACACTCCAATTTGGCTCTCATTCTGATATCTCAACATACCCACTCCCCAGGCCTGTGGACCCCTCTATTCTCCTCACCTCCCTCTGCCGGCCCAGACCACACGCTTCATCACTTTGGTTTCTCTCTAGCCATTGTCTTTGGCTTTCCAGCCTCCCGGTCCTGCATTTTCTCTGCTAAATAGTCCATCCCTGAATGAATTGAGCCAACCATCCCCATCTACACAACTCCATGCTCCTAGCCCCTGCTGGGGAAAACCAGAGCAGGGAGCAGATTCCCCAAAACGTGAATGGTCTCCAATCCCAGAGGCCCAGGAATCCTGCCATGCCTTTGGAAAATTCCCTCCTTATTTTGCTAAGGGACACTTCCAAACGTGGAACCCTCAACCCTCACAGCTCTTCTCACTTGGCCTCTGACAACACCAATAAAGTCAGGGCCATGAGGTGAGAACACCCTCAGCTGCCCTTCCACCGTCCTCTCTCCTGTCTCCCTTTCCTCCTGTCTCCGCGCAGGGGTGGCCCTCCCCAGACAAGGCTAATACTCCCCACCTCCTGCATTGGACGCCTTCCTCCCCTCCCTGCATCCTCCCTGGGGCCCCTGCTGTCCAGCTCTTCCCTCCTTCACCCACTTGTTCCAGCTTTTCCTCTACACTGACTCTGCTACCTTCTCCTTGGGATGCTGTCTGAACCTCCTCCTGCCGTCGGATGAGTAGCACCTGCAGCGCCCACCCCCCACCCCTCAGCCCCCAGCTGTTACTCTTCACCCCTACAAGGACGTCCCCACTTCCACTGAAAATGCTCTTGCTGAGGGTACCGGTGACCTCCCAGCTGCCAGCACAGTGACCCTTCCGCCCCTTTCCTCGCTCGCCCCTCTGTAGGACTTGACTCTGGGCTCCACTTCCCGCTCCGTGGAACGCCCTCCTCCTGGTTCCCAGGTCCCCATCCCCTTCATTTTCCTCTTCTCTCATCATCATTCCTTCCAGACTCCTTTGCAGGCTCTGCTCCTCCCTCACATGAAAAGTTGTTTTCCTCCAAAATTCTCTGATTGGCTCTTTGACATGCTCCTTGGGTTCTCCCCATCCTAACCCACAGCAGATGACTCCCCAGCCAAGCCCTCCCCCCTGCTCCAGACCCACAGACCCAGTGACACATCTTACTCCTCCCCGCCTCGGGTGCCCTACAGGTCCCCCCAACTCAGCAGGTCCACAGCTCCGTGTCCGTCATGTCACATTGAAAACTGAGAGCATGGCACAGTGCCTGGCACACCAAAGCTGTTCCGTAAATGCTTGCTGGATGAATGTCCAATCCCCATCTCAGCGCATGGCATCAGATCACGCAAGAGGTGACCTCAGGGCACCCCTAGATGTCCCTTTCCTGTCCCCACCTCTGCCTCCATTCAGTGGTCGAGCCGTAAGCCCCTACCTCCACACCGTCTCTCACGTCTGTTCCCTCCTTCCCACCCCCGGGACCATCACCTGACATCCAGGTCTCATCATTCGAACGTGAACCCGCGTGATGGCCTCCTCCTGACCTTCTACCCCTGGTCTGGCCACCTGGGACTCACCGCCCGAGGCACCTCATGACCTGACTCTGTCTGGCTCTCCAGGAAGGGGGCAGGGCACTAGGGGGACAACCACTCTGGCTGAGGAATCAAGGAGGCTTCCCTGGGAGAGTGACTACTGAGACGAGCTCAGAAAGATCATAGGAGCTGTTCAGGCAAAGACATTTGGGGTGAGAGAGGCAGAGCAGTGAGCCTTACGGGCAGAAGAAACAGGTGTCCAAGGGTCCTAAGTTTGGAAGGGGCAAGGCATTCTCTAGAAGCATCTGGCTAGATGAGGCTGAGGGGCACCAGGCCCTTGGGACACAGGTGAGAATAGTTTCCTCCTCGGAGCAATAAAAAGCAGGGGAGTGACATAATCAGGTCGGAATTTTTAAAACCACCCTGTAAAAATGCTTCACTAATGAAGTAATCATGGATACTTCCCTAACATGATAAAATATAGCTATCTTGACCTGAAAATCCTCATTTAGAATGGGAACACTAGTAGCATTTCAATACTCAGGAATAAGACAGAATGTCCACTATCACTGGTCTCTGAGAAGCTGGCCAACGTACCTGAGTGGGAGAAAGAAATCAGAGATTTAAAAAATCAGGAAAAGAGAGGTAAGACTGTCACTATTTGCATGTGATATTCTCATACAGCTAAAAACCCCGAAGAATCCACTAAGAAACTATTCAAACCATAAGACAGTTCAGTAAGATGGCAGGAGCAAAAACTTGATTGTATACAAACAATGACCAGCTAGAAGAGGTACTGGAAGCAAAGGCCTCCATTTATAATAGGAACAACAGAGTGAAAATCTTAAGAATAAATGTAACAAGAATTGGACAAGATCCATACGAATAGAATTTAAGTTAAGCTGGAAGACACAAAAGAAGACTTGAAAAGTCTATTCCTGGACAGGAAGATTCAACAACACAACTATGTTGATTCTTCCTAAATCAATCTATAAATGTAAGGTAATCCCAATAAAAATAATGGCTTCTTTTTTTTAATTAAGAACAATGTGATTTCAGAGTTCATATGAAAAGATCCCTCTAGCTATAGTGTGGCTAGACCTTAAAGAGTGAAGTGGATGGGGTTGGTGGGGACAGAAGGGGGTGAGCTAGACTTTGCAGTGGTCCCAGCGAGAGCTGAAGAAAGCTGGGCCTGGGCCCATGAAATGCAGAGAAAGGGTGTATGTGACAGATATTTACCTGGTGAAATTCACAGGACATGGTGATTGACTGGACGTGGGAGGTTCACAAGAGATGGCCAATGATGACTACTGGTTGAGGGTTTGCATATTTAATAATTAATCAAATCTCCTACAAATATATCCCCTCTTTACTAAAAATCACTGCTTGTGGTGGTATTTCTGGGCCTTGGGCCTAGAACAGATTTAACAAGGTCCTGCATAAAGGCTTTGTAACTAGCTGTTTGTCCACAGCAGAAATAAAGCACCAGTTTTGCTTTCTGACTCTGTTAATTAGGTGTTCCGCACAGATCTTGGGTGGACAGAATGGGTCAGCCTCAGAAAGGCTGCTCACCCTGTTCTTTCCCTGTCTGCCTTTTCTTTTCCCTTGTAATTCAAAATTGTGCTAGAAGAAAATAGGGCAGTGATTATGCTTCAGTTTGACCTCGTTGGACCCAATGTTTACTTTCGCTGGGGCTGGATAACATCTCCACCATATCTTTACCCTTCCTACCTAATAAACAGATAAATCCTTAATGTTCAACAAAAATCCTCACCTCCACTGTCTGTCATTCTGTCAGCGGCAGTCTCCCTTGAAGGTTTGCTTTTTTCCCCTGTTCAGAACTCTTTACAACATATTTTCAGCAGAACAAAGTGAGTTTAAATATATCACACAGTGGTTGCCTCTCAAACATCTACAGAAATTATTTCAGTGAATGTGTTGTCTGATATGAAGAAGTGGATTTGTTTTCAGCAAAAGACATGTGTCTGTTAAAACTCAGGTGAAAGAAGCCAGTGCCTTGGATGGGACAAGTTCAAACCCAGCTTACCTCAAAGGTCTGCCAGGTTGGGCTCGAGGTGCCTGGGCTGGCGCTCTGAAACTTGACCTGCATGGAGATTGCTGGACCTGCACGCAGATTGCTGGGGGTCTTAGTAAGTGCAGATTTCGAGTCTGCACGTCAGGGTGGGGCCTGAGATTCTGCATTTCTAATGAGCTCCTAGGTGATGCCATCCTGCAAATCCACAGATGGCACTCGGAATACCTAGAGTTTAGACAGGCTCAGCAACTTAGAAGCTGTATTTCTCAAAAGTTAACCTGCAGATTGGAAGTCATTCTCCTGATTTACAAAACGGAGACTTTGCCACTGTCCTATGTCAAAGAACCTCAGACAACAAGTGAATGCTTTAAAGTCTCTTCAGACGTGCACCAATATTTAAAAGTCAGAATACTCCATCCCAATCTAACCTAGATGTTATATTTGCTAAAAAGAATCATATCTAGGGAACCCTGCAATACTCAGTAAAGCCTCACCCATTTGAATTAAATAAAAGGGAAGCTTTAATTATGTATTTTAAAAATACAGTCAGGCTTATTACTTTCAATTTCAGAGGGGAAGCAAACTTCAGGAGTTTGAAAAACAGTTTGCTCTTTTAAATATTTCCTATACTTCCCTATGGATCATGTTTGTCCTATTTCACTTACAATCTACAAAAAAATGAAATGTCTCAGTCTTCCCAGGCCCCATATGAATTATCACAAATTCTAAATAAAGGAAATGGAATTTCAAAAGTCCTCCTGCATGTAAAATAAATAGTCTCTAACACTTAATTATCAGTGTCAGTTCCTTCATTAGAAACCATTCCTGTCAGCTGGCTTCATTTAACCCGTTTTTGAGGTGGAAAAACTAAGGCCTACAGTCACAGGAGAGGTCAGTAGAATTCAAGGCCAATGTCATTTTCAGGACCTTATTAAGCTAAGGAATGTCAATGGCAATAAATTCTACACCCACTCAAGTACCAGCTGCCTTGAGGGAAGGTATGTGTGCCTCTTGACAAACACATAATCTCATAGCCTAGTTGTTTGGCCTTGAAAAACATTTCCTTATCAACTGAAAAGAGGAATGCATAAGAAAGTAAATTAACTGCTTTTTAAAAAGAGGGAGGTAAAGTAAGTACAGTGCACACATTTAAGTGTGTTTTTCCTAGAAGTACACAGTTCCGTGCTCCTGCGTACAAAAGGCCACCAGGGTACTCACATTATGGAAAGAGCTACTCTGTTTTACAAGGAAATGTGCAAAAGAGGGACTAAAAAGGGTACAAAATAAAAATACAAAAAAGCACTGAATAGGTCTATGAAATGCCTTATACATACATTACTATCTTTTCCTCTTCCAGGTTACCATGAATAGTTTATCCTGCCCTCTCTGATAATGGGGGGTGGGGTGGGGGTAATCTTAAAAACATGAAACATTTTTAAAAATCATTAAATGAAAATAGACCACATAGTATGCTCAAATAATAATGAGCCATGAGAAGTTTTTAATTAACTTGGGTTTTATTAAGACTAGTAACCTTCCACTGAACATCTTCCCACCATATAGTCAGATCTAATTGCCTCCCTGGGTAACATGACACCAGAGGCTAGGTGAGATTAACTCCGCAAGAGTGAACTGGCCTCCTACTATTCATTTAAATCTGGGATGGGTGGGGTGGAGGTGCAAAATCCAGAAACAGAGATGCAGTTTAAAAATAAAAATCCTGGAACATGCATTAGACAGGTATGGGAAACGTCTGGCAAAGAAAAATAGTTTGTAGTGCTTCCCCGACGGTAACGCTTGGACGGATATCCACATTCATCTTAACAACATGGAGAGTTTTCTGAGGTTCCAACCTCAACCCACCCTCCTGTGCTACTGTTATCCCTTTAATTAAGAAGGCTGAGCTAAGAGCATCCCCAGAAGGGTCTCTAGCTGCTTGAAAAACAGCTTTCCCCACCAGGCTGCAGTGTGGCCTGCTGGAAAGGGCTCTGTACTGAGAACCAGACGCATGGGTTCGAGTTACCCCTCGCACTCATCCGTTTTCTCACCTCCACAGTGGAGATACATTACCTCCCCCTGAGAGTTGTTATAAGGCTCCTGAAACCTAGAAGGGGTTCAGTAAATGCTGAATGAATGAATGGTCAGATGAGACAATTATGTCAAACACAACCCACATGTCAGTTATTATTGTTCTTTTAATACTTTTCCGTTAAGCTCTCAAAGCACATAATATTCCATTAATTCACAGTCTACGGAGCAAGCAGTTTGCTGGTACCTTGGTTTATAGAAAACTTTTAGACTCCAAGTTCTTTGTACAAAGTCTTCCTAACTTCTATTCCAGGCTCTACAATACCAGTAGCACTGATGATAGATTGATATTAAATTGAAGGTGCTCAAACAATGGAACATTATGCATTTGTCAAAACCCATACAACACTTCAACAGAAAGAGTGACCCATAATATAAACTATGTACTTCAGTTAATAATAATGTATCAAAATAGGTTGATCACTTGATCAACTGTAACAAATGTACCACACTGTCATCACAGACCAAAAATTGGAGGGACAACCCAGGAGGAAGAAGCCAGAAAATTTAAGCTCCTTATTTTTGCCCGCCGGGGAAGCCCACTGCCCCAAGAGCAAAGAAACCCTTGAATTTCCAGGCCTATTCCAAGCCTGCAGCTCCACAAAATGGGCTCCAAGCTCTTGAGAGCATTTTAAATTTAGCACAAGGACTACACTATGTATGGCATCCTAGAATTTTAGAGTTCAATCACTCAAAGTCCTCAATAGCCCAATGCAGTGATCTAATTACTAAAGCATCCCCCCACCCCCTCCCAGGACCCCCTACTCAATTCAGTGCTCTTATCTTCGACCACATGTGTGGGGCTCTGACTGGCACAGAAACATACACCTGGTGAATTATTCAAAGTGGATATCTTTGAAGAACTCACTAAAATGCTTCTGGAATACTGAGTGGAGATGGGGAGAGGGGAGGAGAGCAGGACGGGCATTGTAGTCTGTTTTTCACTGTGCAGTAAAAAGGCACTCAAAGTCATGGAGTATTTTGTATATCAATAATTTAAAGGCCTCTTTCTGCCCTTGAACAAGTCTTGTCCACCCACATGTCCTGTCCTACAGTTTTTAACCTGTCATTTTTCCCCACTGCTTTGGCCATCCTTTCTAAATAAAGGGCATACACCCCTGATAATGAACAGTTAAATAAAAACATGTCAGGTTTCATAGACATGCTACAAAAAGCAAAGTGCAACACTCTCGGATCTATAAATCACTTCCTGAACAACTGCCTAACCCTGATTTATGCCTAAGGAAGTATAAACTGGGGCCACATCTTCATAAGGCAGTTTGGGAATATACTGCAAAATTTTCAATTTAGCATTAAAATTGCTGAACCCGTAATCCCACTTGTGGGACTTTATCCTTTCAGAGAGTATGAAAGTTGACCTCTCAACATACATTCTCCCGGTGGTTGGTGAGCGTTATAAGAATGGGTAATGGGACCGACTAGGCATCTTCTAGGAAAGGCTTCCCCACCCTGGGAAGGACATGCTGGAATCGACGGTCTCACCGCTCCCCTGGATGTGTCCCCTGGAATCAGTGTGGCTATCCCGGCACCACGCAGAAAGTGAGTGCAGAGGAGGAAAGAGCCCACGCCCTTGAGACATCACGGAGCTTATGGACAAAGACGCCCTGGAGCCTGCCTGACCTCGACTTCTTCTTGTGGAGATAACAGATTTCTTTATCACATAAGCCAATGCAAGGCATCATTTTCTGTAACTTGCAGCTGGAGTCATCTGATACAGTCGTATCGATAAAGTCACACCTATGTGCCAATGTGTATGTACAAGAATGTTTACTGCAGCCTAGTTAATAATAGCTTTAAAAACTTGGAAGCCTAGAAGTCCTTTCTGGCTAAGTAAATTATGGTCTATCCCTACTAGAGAATGCTATGCAGCCCCTAAAAAGAGAGAGGGGCTCTATATATGGTGAGGGGAAAGATACCCAAAATATATTAGTTGACAAAAAACAAGGTACAGAACAGTATATATGGTATGATCTCATTTGCACAGTATATATATGTATATACATACATACACATATGCTTTTACATACGTGCACACACATACACACACTTGCATGCACATTTCTGGAAGGACACTATAAAACTGCTAATGGTTACAAACGGGGGAGAAGCAGCAAAGGCAAGGTGAACTAGTTTTCATTTGATAGCCTCTGGGTTGTTTGAATTTTTTACCATAGCAGGTACTACTCATAATTTCTTAAATCAAGATGAAAAGTGCTTTCAAAAAGACCGAAGGACTCAATCAGACAATCCACAGAAATTCACATGGAAAATATACATATAAAAAATTAGTGCCTAGAAGTTCATCCAAATCAGACGTTACGTACGCTTTCTAAGGTTAGCCACAGAAAAATGTTCATTTTTTTAGCCCTTTTACTACCTGTCCTCAAAAACCTTATAATCTTTCTAGCTACCTGCTGTCAGTATGAATCAGGGAACTATGAACTAATTTTCACATAGCCTACGCAAAATAAAACTTAAAAGATACAGTCCAAATGCCCACAAAGTCCAAAGCCAAATATAACTTTTATCAATGATCCACACCACCGTTACCCTCCGAGAAACGAGAGTGGCCTATAATACTAATGTTAAGACAATCCAGGTTTTACTTGGTTTTCCATATTCACTCAGAGCCCAGCTTATACGTGGGGCACTTATAACTACCTTTACTCGCACAGATACCAATTTTGAATTATGCTCCAGTGGAGTTATTATAAAGAAACAGTGGCTCAGCTCACCACCACGAAAAGTAGCCCTGCCCCAATGCATAGTAACAGTCAGCGGGGCGGGGGGCTCTGGTCTCCACTTTGCAGGCAGCTTTCCTGACTGAAGCTTCCTCATCGGCTTTCTCATGAGAATTTCCCTCTCTCCTCTGACCGCATGCCTTTCCCTGGGCGTCACCTTCTCCCAGGAGCCTCTCCCCGCCCCCATCTCCAGTCTAGCTGTCTCTAGTTCTGCGCTGTTCGTTTGTCTGCACCTCCCTCCCCTCCTCGACCACCGCACGGCTCCACTGGGAGCCAGGGCTTGTCCTGTTCCCTGGGGTGTCCCCGGAACCCGGCACGGTGTCTGGCACTTTGCAGAGAGACAAATCTGCGACGGATTCTGAGCCCACCCCTCACAAGCCCAAGTGACTCTGGATGAGCTCCTTGGTGACTCTGCACCAGGGTGTCCTCATGTGCCAGATGGAAGTAATCGTATATTGTTCACAGTGGGTCCCGGGGGTGATGGTAGTAGTAGTAAAGGTAATAATGAAGATAATGACAGCTGCCCACTGAATAAACTCATCTGAATAGCCTTGAAGCTCATACAGTTGGGCTCAACTATCCCACTTCAGCCAGCAGGTCCATCACGTCAACAGGAAGCTCAGTCTAGAGATTCCTTAAACAGATGGTCCTGGCCACATGAAAGTAACTGACTCACTGTCCAGCCACACTGAAGGGTATGTAACACGTGGATCTTCCTGCAGAGCTCTGGTCTCAGCCCTCCAAAGCAGTGTGACCTCTTCAACAGTTTTTGGTTTTTCTTTCATTGGTTTTATACTTAAAATCCTGGCTGGCAAGAGCTGCTTCTCTAGCCGTCGTCGAAGAATAGTGCGTGGGCCTTAAGGAAGCTCTTTTGAAAGCCGAAAGGCATCTTTCCCCCAAACCCCTCCCCTTTCCTACCATACCATCTCCCATCGAAGTGAAATTATTTAATGTATAGGATCTTTAGGAACAGAAGGAACAACCCTTAAGAACTCCACGTGTGTCCTTCTGAATCAATTACTTCCATAGCGGAGAAGAGGCAGGCAGAGCTGTACCCTATATACAAGCGTGACCTACTTTACGGCTTTATATAGGTTCACTGTACAAAGAGCTGACCTGCCTCCTCACAGTACCTTTCAGTGATCCGAAAAAATAAACAGTTTTGAAAAGTTGAAAATGTGTGCCTGCAAAAGAAAAAAATCTCCCAAGGAAACAAGACTGATTTGAATGTTAAAGAGGGGAAGAGGAATTGAAGAGTGAAAGGAAATAGCAAAATGCAATTTCTTTTTTTTAACCACAATGTCATCCACTTTGATGAGGCCTAGAATTTCAGACCCTGCACTCACGGCTTCATGAACCACAGAGGCAAGCTCCCTGAAGCCCAGGGCTCCCTCCTGTCCTGCCATGCCATCGGAATCAACAAGGGACTGAATACCTTGTCTTTGGTATTTTTCAGGTTAGAAAATTATACCTCCCTTGGAGTCCTTCTGGCCACCAGCTTTTACTCCATCCTTATAAAGCCATCCAGGATTTTAAAAAATGGACATCAGATTTCTGGCAAGTTCTTTTAAGTTTTCTCTCATGAAGCATATCCCACCTGTTCTATAAAAGCCTTAATATGACCCAGTTACCATTCTTTATTCAATAAGTATGTTGGAAGGGTCTTTTCATTCTTTATTTACCACTCCCCTTCCCTTTCTGCCTCTATCAATTCACCTGAGAGTGGTGGTTTTTTAATACTTTCCTATCCCTTGCAAAGCTCTTTGATAAACAGGCAATAAAGGCAGTATCAATAAATTGTTTTGACAATAGTAGAGGCCATTCAGGCATTTTACAGATCAAGAAAGCAAAGCCCAGAGAGGGAAAGGGAGCTGGCCACGGGCACACAGGTGGGCAGCGATAGGGCCAGGACTGGAACCCAGTGGTCTCTCAAGTGTCTGAAGTCGCTTTAGGTTTTATTCTTAGAGAAACAGGCCAAACACTCAATGCTCCCTCCCCAGTGCCTGATGTCCCAACTTATGAAGCAATCTCTAGACCTGCTCGCTTACTTTTTTTTTTAATTGAAGGATAGTTGATCTGCAATGTTGTACTAATTTCTGCTGTACAGCAGTGACTCAGTTATACACGTATATATACTCTTTTTCATATTCTTTTCCATTATGGTTTATCCAAGGAGGTTGGATATAGTTCCCCGTGCTATACAGAAGGACCTTGTTGTTTATCCATTCTAAATGTAATAGTTTGCATCTACTAACCCCAAACTCCCAGTCCATCCCTCTCCCTCCCCCCATCCCCCTTGGGAACCACAAGTCTGTTCTCTACTATGTCTGTGTCTGTTTCTGTCTTGCAGCAACATGGATGCAACTAGAGATTATCGTATTCCTTTACTTTTGAAAGAAGGACAAGAAGCATAGATCAGAGTTCTGTCACGTTGACAAGCCCAGGTCTTTGGTTCCTGGAAATCGATGGGCTGATCAAGGTGGTTGAAGTTTCTATCCCAGGTGATGACTTTTCCTCACAGTCAAGTCAGCCCAGGCAAACAAGACAAGCAGCTCAGTTTCCACCAAGAAGGCCCTCACCCAAGGCAGATGGGGGTGCCTGGATGCCTCTCTGCAGAACCCGCACGGAACTGATTCACCACAGAAGCTTCCGGCAGGTGTAAGGGCAATTCAGCCTCAGCCCCAGGTTCATTTCAAGCTCAACAGTGGGGCTTCCCTGGTGGCGCAGTGGTTAAGAATCCGCCTGCCAATGCAGGGGGCATGGGTTTGAGCCCTGGTCCAGGAAGATCCCACATGCCGTGGAGCAACTAAGCCCATGTGCCACAACTACTGAGCCCACGAGCCACAACTACTGAGCACGCATGCCTAGAGCCCCTGCTCCACTACAAGAGAAGCCACGGCAATGAGAAGCCCGCGCACCGCAAAGAAGAGTAGCCCTGGCTCACTGCAACTAGAGAAAGTCGGCATGCAGCAACGAAGACCCAACACAGCCAAAAATAAATAAATAAAATAAATAAATTTTAAAAATAATAATTAAAAAAAAAAGCTCAACAGTGACCCCCACCCCACCACCTGAAACCAGGCTGGTGGGCAGAAGAACAATTGGGTGAAAGTGGATGTCTGTATGCGTGTTTATGCTCTCTGTTCTGGTCAGTCTGAAATGGTCCACCACATTCCTTTTCTTCTCCTTCTTTTTTTACTCCCCTTTCCTTGGTAAACACTATTAACATTTAGTATTTAAAGGTATAGCTGTAGAGTTTAATTTTGTCCAATGCATCCTCACCGATGTTAAAAGCTGCAGGAAATACTGCCCCAAAAAGCACAGGATCATTTCCTCATATGCAGTTGGGTCTATGCACTAAATATGAAACACTGTTATCATCATTCAGGCTAAAGTCCAAGGTAAATGGACCAGGTCAGAGAGGGCATATGAGAACGTCACGGGAATTTTAAAGTAAACCTTTGAACACTGTCAGCTCCATATTTGGAATCTGTCTTCCCCCGAGTCTTCTCTGGCTACACGGAGAAGTGTCTCTCTTCCCAAGGCCAAGCCCTCCACCTGGGCTTTGGGCCCCATCCCACCCCTGTCCTCTCAGGAACCCCACACTGCCAAATAAAACGACTCTTGCTCAGAGTCAACTGGATCCTTGTAAATGTACTTCAGTCTCTGCTGTTTAAAAAAGAAAAAAAAAAAAAAGGCCTTTCTCACCTTCTGAGATGGCCCACACTCTGTGGAGTGTATTTCTCTTTAAATAAATCCACTTCTTACCTATCACTCTGTCTCTCACTGAATTTGTTCTGCGATGAGACATCAAGAAGCTGAGCTTCATCAAGTCCTGAACCCAGGTGCTGACCGTTTATTCCCAACTTATAGCTAGACCAACTCCACTGTCAACACCACTGGGGACGTCTTCTGTGCCGTTTCTTTGCGAGAACTTTTTGGGCACTAACACCTGGTCGGGAGACTATCTTGGAACAGATAGCATCTAAAATCATACTGAAACCCCTGCCAGGTGGGAGAAGTTAACTGCATGCTGCCCACAAGCACGCAGACCCCAGACGGCTGGAACCAGAAGGTTGATGCTGCTGCCTCCCACTTACCTCCCCACCAACCAATCAGAAGAAATATCCACCAGCTGATCATGCCCACCTCTTTGAACCATTACTATAAAACTCCTCACTTCCCCCTCCGTGTTGGAACACACAGTTTTGAGGGCATGAGCCTGCTGTGGCCCCCTTTGCCTGGCAAAGAAATAAAGCTATTCTTTTCTACTTCACCCCACCACCACCCCCGCCCAAAAAAAGCCTCTCAGCCTCATCCCCCTTCCAGCTGCAGACCTATTGCTATTCCTCCCTTCATGGCCAAACTCTTAAAGAGTTGGTTGCTCCCACTAATTCCTCAGCCCACTCCAATCTAGTATCCCCATGCTTGTTCCACCAAAACAGCCCTTATGAAGGTCACCGCCATGCTATCCAAGCCGGCAGTCCTTTCCAGCCCAGCACTCAGTTCTGCTGACCACCCCTCCTCGAAACATTCCCTTCCCCCATCCGTGTCCTACAGCAGCCCCGCCTTCCCCTCCGCTTCCCTCTCTGCCACTTCTCAGTATCTGCGACATCCTCCTCTGCTCAACCTCTCACATCCCAGGGGGCCTCGCCCACATTTGAAACTCTCCCCTTAGATGCATCACTTCCTGCAAGACACAGATAACTCACAGGTTAGACAAAAGCATCTCAAGCTCAACAGGTCCAAATGCTTGCTCTCTCTCACGTGTGCTCTCCCTTTCTCTCCCTCTCCCGGCCCCTACCACCGCCACTGTCCATCCAGTGCTGCAAAGTTACAACCTGGGAGTCACCCCTGACCCCCAGCCCCATATCCAATCTCAGCACAGTCCACTCTCCCTTCTCCAAGAGGTCATCACCCCTCTCCATCTCCTCTGCCCCACCTGGTCCATGCCCACCTGGTTTTCCTCGACAGCCTCCTAATTCTCTCTCCCACCCCCTCCCCACTCTTCTCCTCTAACCAGCTCCCACACTTAGACCAGAGTCATCACTGCAAAGTGCCACAAGGAGAGCGCTCCTCCCTCCCCAGTTTTCCTAGTTAACACCTCTGCATTCTTCAGACCTCAGCTCCCCGGGGGAAGCCTGCCCTGGCCCCGCCCGCTCTCCCCATCCCCCATTCCTCCCCCACCCCACCCCCACAGGTTAGATAGACCCAGGGCACTCTCCTAACACTGGATGCTTCTAACTAACACTGTGTGCTTGGCTTTTGTTGGAGTTCACTGCAGCTCTAATTTTACATTTTTTCATGTGTTTTTTTTTTCATTAATATCTGCCTGTCCCATGGCAGCCTTGAGAAGGCACTTCCCACACAGGGAGCATAATGGACTGAGGAGAGCCCCAGCTGCTGCCCTTGGAAGTCCAACTGGGTGTGGGCAGGCTGGGGGCCCAGCTCCTAGGGCGCCGTCCAGTGAATGACCGAGAGCAGCGAAAATACTAAGACACACCACATCCTGGGAGACCTGGCATCCCCTGTCCTCTGACTTTGACTCAAAGACTCTCCGACAGCTTTGCCAAACCTCCCTAGACCACACAGGATGCTTCTACGCAAGCCTCTCTCCCTCTTGCCTTCACTGGGGTCAGACCTACAGGTCCAAAGACTCTCCCACGTTTCTGGCTCCTTCCTCATTTTCTCCCGTTAGGGCATTTTCCTTAATAAAATCCTTACACTTTTGATCCCTTTGCCTCTGCTTCTCCAAGGACGCAGACTAACACAACCCTCAAACTCTAAGCCCCGTGAGAGCAAGGACCTTGCCTGTTCTGGTTGCTCTCTGACTTCCAGTGCCTCTTGCAAATAACGGCACACGCGTACTTGTGGAGGCTCCTAGAATACCAACACCCAACACCTCCTGTTGACTTTATGCCTTTACTTAGCGCCACAGGTATCTACACAGAACACCGAGCAAACGTGCAAGGCAGTCACTGAGTGAGGGCAAGTTCCCAAGTCACTGGCAGGGAGTCACAGTGGAACCTAATCTGCCTGCCGCACTACAATGGGAGCGGTGCGTTCGTTTCTAGGAACAGTAGACAAGCACAGAAGGAAATGCATCGGGTCACCTTCACGGTGTCCTCCACACCGCCAGCACGCCCTTGCCTTTCCTGAGGGCAAGGAACACGGTGGCATTTCATAGACAGAAAACTTGTGACCCACAGCAAGCGGAGTGTCCATGAGAAACCACCACTGGTGGAACCCTGAGTACAGGCACAACATTTCTGGAGAAAGAAAAGAATGATTTGGGGGTAGAGAAGAGTTTTGAGGTTCCACGGAGACAGAAAAAGACATTTCAGAAAAAGCATTGTAGAAAGCTCTCCATCACCCACATCCTTCCCACTAAGTATCGGAATGTGAGAAGTTTTTGGCTGCCTTCTGACTTGAAAAAAAAATGCCCTAAAAGAGATACCTTAAAAAGAATTTTAAAAAACATCATTCTGAAAGAACATTGCCTGCTCTTTCAGGTAATTTTAAAGCTATGAAATAAGAATTCCCCCTCCTGAGGCAAGGTGTCTAAGGCAGTGACATCATACCTTTGAGTACTGGTAAAACCAAATCAGAGAAACTGTAAGCACCCACGAGATAAAAATGTTGGGATGTGAAGAGGGGGTGTCCGTCAGCTCTCTCTCTGCACACAGATCTTTGGTAGCATCTCATGAGCAAACCTCTGTATTTTAGAGAGGTGTCGTCCAGAGGTTGGATGCAGTGAACATGAAGTCTCGACCTGACAGGCAGGACAATTATCGGGCTGCCCCTCCCCTCCCAGCAGGACCCCATAACCGTTGCTTCTACAAAGATTTAGTGAGTCTCACTCTATGCCAGGCACTGCTCTTGGCATTTTAAACATTTCCAAAAAAGAGGATTCTCTCCCTCCCTCGTTCACTCTCACTTCACTTCTAAAACTTTATTCCCTGAAGCCTCACTTTAATGTCTCTCAGAAGCGTCATCTAATCTCTTTCACTTTGGTGACAATCCCGAACAGCTAACCCACTGGGCCTCTAAAACACACAGATTTGGGAGCTGTTACGTCTGTAGCCTTTGGGGCAAAAAGGACTCAATTCCATACCCTTTTTCCTTTGCTAGGGACCTCCCTTTGCAAGTCTTCATGCTCACTGGACTGGCTGCAGGGCTGGCCGTCCTTCAGAGTGACTCCCAGAGCTGCATGTCTAAACCTGACATGGGGCTCTGCTCGGATTCCAACCAGTTGGGCTCTTTCCACTCCGAGCTCTTCTTCTTCTTATGACCCTTCATTCTCCAGTCGATCTAAGTCACTTTAGTTGTACCATCATTTTCACCTGAACTTCAAGGGTCATGATCACTCCAAGCTAAGACAATTCCCACTGCAAAGCGTATTCCATTACACAGCCATTGGTAACATATCCAACAAACTTCAGATCCAAGACTAATCTCCCTGCCTGTGGCCCCCCTGCACTTCCACACTAATCCACCCATAGCCACCAAGGGCACACACATCCGGTGGCTGTGGGCTCTAAACCAGGGTTGCACATCAGAGGCACCTGCAAAGTTCTTAACTTTTTATTCTGAAATAATTATAGACTCACAAGAAGTTGTAAAAATACTGCATAGTACTCAACCTCTTCGTTTCTCTCTTCTTCCTCTTCTTGTTTCCCTTAACCTTCTTTTCTCAGATATTATTTTCCGTGTAAAAATGTACCCATCACTCAACCTGCCCCGATAGCTACATCTGACAGAACTAAAGGAAGGCGGTCGGCACAGTACTATGAACTGGACTACAGACTCTACTCAGTTTGCGCCATTTTTGCATGCATTCGTTTATTTCATGTGCCTTTGCATATAATTTGATGACATTTTATCACATGTACAGATTAATCAAGATACAGAACAGTCCTGGAGACAC
The DNA here is from genome assembly GCF_005190385.1 of Monodon monoceros. Lineage (NCBI taxonomy): Eukaryota > Metazoa > Chordata > Mammalia > Artiodactyla > Monodontidae > Monodon > Monodon monoceros. The sequence continues at coordinate 79,025,651 of NW_021703771.1, read as the reverse complement.
AAAGGAACTCGTCCTGCTGCCCTTCACAGTCACAGCCTCCCTCCCCATCCCTAACCACCTGTCTCTTCATCTCTATAATGCTGTCATTTTAAGAAAGCTGTGGGCTTCCCTGGTGGCGCAGTGGTTGAGAGTCCACCTGCCGATGCAGGGGACACGGGTTCGTGCCCCGGTCCAGGAAGATCCCACATGCCGCGGAGCAGCTGGGCCCGTGAGCCATGGCCGCTGAGCCTGTGCATCGGAGCCTGCGCTCTGCAACGGGAGAGGCCACAACAGTGAGAGGCCCGCGTACCGCAAAAAAAAAAAAAAGAATACTGTATAAATGGTATCATACAGTATGTAACATTTTGAGACTTTGGAAATAATTTTTGATAGCTTTTAATAAATAGCATCTCCTGAGTTTTATCACTACTCTCACTATGCCAACCCAAGGCCCAGGATTCTGATTCACTAGGTCTAAGGTGGGACCCAAAAGATGGCATTTTAAAAAGCTTCCCATATACACACTACTATATATAAAATAGATAACTAATAAGGACCTACTGTATAACACAGGGAACTCCACTCAATACTCTGTAATGACCTACATGGGAAAAGAATCTAAAAAAAAGTGGATATATGTGTATGTATAACTGATTCACTTCACTGTACAGCAGAAACTAACATAAC
>NW_021703771.1:78873294-79024975 GCF_005190385.1 Monodon monoceros | reverse complement strand
TGACTTCTGAGGGGTCGAGAAGTATAATCCTCTCCCAGGAGGGAAAGCAGGTATTTGGTAAATAAAAATGAAATTTACCTGGATTGCCAAGTCAGAACCTAAGAGCACATAAACATTTAAGTTGTTCTTGGAAAAAGGAGTATCTCTGAAGAAAGCTGAACAGGAGTGGACAAAAATGTAAGTGGAAAACACAGGGAAAAAAGAAGAATCTTCCCAGGAATCTTTATCAGCTGTGGTGTATGAGCCACTGCCCTGGGCCATTTCCCTAGCTAATGATGTTGAAGATGGAGTCAAGTATCTTGCTAAAACGCAGACATTACATCCATCCTTCACCTGCCACACCACACAGCGCTTCCAAGAGAAATGGACTCGTCTGGCGCACTACTTCCTTACTAGCTATTACTTCAGTGCCTGTTCTTTTTCTTTTTTGATTTGAAAGTGGACCATTTTTTTGTAAAGTCTTTATTGAATTTGTTACAATATTGCTTCTGTTTTTTATGTTTTGGTTTTTTGGCCACGAGGCATGTGGGATCTTAGCTCCCCAACCAGGGATCGAACCCACACCCGCAGGTAGGCAAACCCACACTGGAAGGCGAAGTCTTAACCACTGGACCGCCAGGGAAATCCCCAGAGCCTGTTCTTTCTAAGCTGCCTCATAATTGGGTTTGTGATAAGGGCTTTTTTAAAATTGTTTTTAGCTCGAAGGTCTGCAAACTTTTATACATAAATTCTTACTTTTTCACTCAGAAATCATTTTTTTGAATGCATTGTAACAAATCCAGCCCACTTTGCTAGACAAGTAAGTATCACCATGTCTGAATAGCACTAAAATGATGTGGCACGTTCTACCCTTACTTGTTTTCCCACCTTCAGTGGAAGGTGATTACAAAGTAAGCACAACATATTTCTTGAGTGCAGTTTGGCTGACATTTGGGATCTAGAGGATCCCAAACCAGAAATGAAAAACAGATGCCCTAAGGTCAGGCAGTCTCCCAGCCACAAAGAGAAGCCTCCAGTGAAGTGCTGACAAGCCAGGCTTGCTCCAGGGAGGCACTGGCACCTCTTAGGACAGCAGCCAGGAGGAGAGAAACCCTCTCCACGGGGCAGCCACCGCGCCCTTAGAGGAAACAGGGAACCACGGAGAAATGCTTTCATGGGATGATGGTGGAGGTGAAGAGAAGGAAGAAATGAGAAGGCTGAGGGCAATTCATTCGCTCCTTTGCTTCCCTGGATTCTGGAGCCTCCCCAGTGGGATGTGAGCTCCATGGCAGAGGCGTGGTGTCTTCTGTCACCTGCTGTGCTCTAGTGCTGGACTTACGTAGCTGCTTAGCATCCATGGAGGAAGGCATTTACTACAGGAGTGGCTGGGCACCCCTCAAACGCCTCGCCGGAAGAGAAAAGGTCACCTCAGAGAACAGGACCTGCACTGATTCTGCTGAGAAGAGCGAAGGGGAGCAGTTTCCTGCACCAACCACAGTGGAGGGTAACCTGCTACTGCCTGGTCTCTGGAAGGTGGGATCCAATCAGAGCTTCCAAAACCAGATACCTGGCTGGGCCTTGGGGTAGGTTCTCTTAATGCCGTGTGGCTGACAGGGTCTGGGTGCTCTGGCCGGGTGTCAGGCCTGAGCCTCTGAGGTGGGAGAGCCGAGTTCAGGACACTGGTCCACCAGAGACCTCCCGGCCCCATGTAATATCAATTGGCGAGAGGTCTCCCAGTGATCTCCATCTCAACGCTAAGACCCAGCTCCACCCAACGGCCAGCAAGCTCCAGTGCTGGACACCCCATGCCAAACAACTAGCAAGACAGGAACACAACCCCACCCATTAGCAGAGAGGCTGCCTAAAATCATACTGAGTTTACAGACACCCCAAAACACATCACCGGACGTGGTCCTGCCCACCAGAAAGACAAGACCCAGCCCCACCCACCAGAACACAGGAACTAGTCCCCTCCACCAGGAAGCCTACACAAGCCACTGAACCAACCTCACCCACTGGGGACAGACACCAAAAACAATGGGAACTACGAACCTGCAGCCTGTGAAAAGGAGACCCCAAACACAGTAAGTTACACAAAATGAGAAGACAGAGAAATACACAGCAGATGAAGGAGCAAGGTAAAAACCCACCAGACCTAACAAATGAAGAGGAAATAGGCAGTCTACCTGAAAAAGAATTCAGAGTAATGATAGTAAAGATGATCCAAAATCTTGGAGATACAATGGAGAAAATATAAGAAACATTTAATGAGGACCTAGAAGAATTAAGAGCAAACAAACAATGATGAACAACACAATAAATGAAATTAAAAATTCTCTAGAAGGAATCAATAGCAGAATAACTGAGGCAGGAGAACGAATAAGTGACCTGGAAGATAAAATAGTGGAAATAACTACCGCAGAGAAGAATAAAGAAAAAAGAATAAAAAGAATTGAGGACAGTCTCAGAGACTTCTGGGACAACATTAAACACACCAACATTCAAATTGTAGGGGTCCCAGAAGAAGAAGAGAAAAAGAAAGGGTCTGAGAAAAAATTTGAAGAGATTGTAGTTGAAAACTTCCCTAACGCGGGAAAGGAAATAGTCAAGTCCAGCAAGCACAGAGAGTCCTATACAGGATAAATCCAAGGAGAAACATGCCATGACACATATTAATCAAACTATCAAAAATTAAATACAAAGAAAAAATATTAAAAGCAGCAAGGGAAAAGCAACAAGTAACATACCAGGGAATCCCCAAAAGGTTAACAGCTGACCTTTCAGCAGAAACTCCGCAAGCCAGAAGGGTGTGGCAGGACATATTTAAAGTGATGAAAGGCAAAAACCTACAACCAAGATTGCTCTACCCAGCAAAGATCTCATTCAGATTCGACAGAGAAATTAAAACCTTTACAGACAAGCAAAAGTTAGCACCACCAAACCAGCTTTACAACAAATATGGAAGGAACTTCTCTAGGCAGGAAACACAGGAGAAGGAAAAGACCTACAATAAAAAACCCAAAACAATTAAGATAATGGTAATAGGAACATACATACCCATCATCACCTTAAATGTAAATGGATTGAATGCTCCAACCAAAAGACACAGACTGGCTGAATGGATACAAAAACAAGACCCGTATATATGCTGTCTACAAGAGACCCACTTCACACTTAGGGACACATACAGACTGAACATGAGGGGATGGAAAAAGACAGTCCATGCAAATGGAAATCAAAAGAAAGCTGGAGTAGCAATTCTGATATCAGAAAAAATAGACTTTAAAATAAAGACTATTACAAGAGACAAAGAAGGACACTACATAATGATCAAGGGATCAATCCAAGAAGAAGATATAACAACTGTAAATATTTATGCACCCAACATAGGAGCACCTCAGTACATAAGGCAAAGGCTAACAGCCATAAAAGGGGAAATCGACAGTAACACAATCATAGCAGGGGACTTTAACACCCCACTTTCACCAATGGACAGATCATCCAAAATGAAAATAAATAAGGAAACACAAGCTTTAAATGATACATTAAACAAGATGGACTTAATTGATAGATAGGACATTCCATCCAAAAACAACAGAATACATGTTCTTCTCAAGTGCTCATGGAACATTCTCCAGGATAGATCATATCTTGGGTCACAAATGAAGCCTTGGTAAATTTAAGAAAACTGAAATCGTATCAAGTATCTTTTCTGACCACAACGCTACGAGACTAGATATCAATTACAGGAAAAAAACTGTAAAAAATACAAACACATGGAGGCTAAACAATACGCTACTAAATAACCAAGAGATCACTGAATAAATCAAAGAGGAAATCAAAAAATACCTAGAAATAAATGACAATGAAAACATGACAACCCAAAACCTATGGGATGTAGCAAAAGCAGTTCTAAGAGGGAAGTTTATAGCAATACAATCCTACCTCAAGAAAGAAGAAAAATCTCAAATAAACAACCTAAGCTTACACCTAAAGCAATTAGAGAAAGAAGAACAAAAAAACCCCAAAATTAGCAGAAGGAAAGAAATCATAAAGATCAGATCAGAAATAAATGAAAAAGAAATGAAGGAAACAATAGCAAAGATCAATAAAACTAAAAGCTGGTTCTTTGAGAAGATAAACAAAATTGATAAACCATTAGCCAGACTCATCAAGAAGAAAAGGGAGAAGACTCAAATCAACAGAATTAGAAATGAAAAAGGAGAAATAACAACTGACACTGCAGAAATACAAAGGATCATGAGAGATTACTACAAGCAACTCTATGCCAATAAAATGGACAACCTGGAAGAAATGGACAAATTCTTAGAAAAGCACAACCTTCCGAGACTGAACCGGGAAGATATAGAAAATATAAACAGACCAATCACAAGCACTGAAATTGAAAATGTGATTAAAAATCTTCCAACAAACAAGAGCCCAGACTCAGATGCCTTCACAGGCGAATTCTATCAAACATTTGGAGAAAGTCTAACACCTATCCTTCTCAAACTCTTCTAAAATATAGCAGAGGGAGGAACACTCCCAAACTCACTCTATGAGGCCACCATCACCATGATACCAAAACCAGACATAGATGTCACAAAGAAAGAAAACTACCAGCCAATATCACTCATGAACATAGATGCAAAAATCCTCAACAAAATACTAGCAAACAGAATCCAACAGCACATTAAAAGGATCATACACCATGATCAAGTGGGGCTCAACCCAGGAATGCAAAGATCCTTCAATATATGCAAATCAATCAATGTGACACACCATATTAACAAATTGAACGATAAAAATCATATGATAATCTCAAAAGATGCAGAAAAAGCTTTCAACAAAATTCAACACCCATTTATGACACTCTCCAGAAAGCAGGCATAGAGGAAACCTACCTCAAGATAATAAAGGCCATATATGACAAACCTACAGCAAACATCATTCTCAATGGTGAAAAACTGAAACCATTTCCCCTAAGATCAGGAACAAGGCAAGGTTGCCCACTCTTACTGCTATTATTCAACATAATTTTGGAAGTTTTAGCCACAGCAATCAGAGAAGAAAAAGAAATAAAATGAATCCAAATCAGAAAAGAAGTAAAACTGTCACTGTTTGCAGATGACATGATCCTATACATTGAGAATCCTAAAGATGCCACCAGAAAACTACTAGAGCTCATCAATGAATTTGGTAAAGTAGCAGGATACAAAATTAATGCACAGAAATCTCTTGCATTCCTATACACTAATGATGAAAAATCTGAAAGAGAAATTAAGGAAACACTCCCATTTACTATTGCAACAAAAAGAATAAAATACCTAGGAATAAACCTACCTAAGGAGACAAAAGACCTGTATGCAGAAAACTATAAGACACTGATGAAAGAAATTAAAGATGATACAAACAGATGGAGAGATATACCATGTTCTTGGATTGGAAGAATCAATATTGTGAAAATGACTATACTACCCAAAGCAATCTACAGATTCAATGCAATCCCTATCAAACTACCAATGGCATTTTTCACAGAACCAGAACAAAAAATTTCACAATTTGTATGGAAACACAAAAGACCCCGAATAGCCAAAGCAATCTTGAGAAAGAAAAATGGAGTTGGAGGAATCATGCTGTCTGACTTCAGACTATACTACAAAGCTACAGTAATCAAGACAATATGGTACTGGCATCAAAACAGAAATACAGATCAATGGAACAGGATAGAAAGCCCAGAGATAAACCCACGTACATGTGGTCACTTTATTTTTGATAAAGGAGGCAAGAATATACAGTGGAGAAAAGACAGCCTCTTCAATAAGTGGTGCTGGGAAAACTGGACAGCTACATGAAAAAGAATGAAATTAGAACACTTCCTAACACTATACAGAAAAATAAACTCAAAATGGGTTAAAGACCTAAATGTTAGACCAGACACTATAAAAGTCTCAGAGGAAAACACAGGAAGAACACTCTGTGACATAAATCACAGCAAGATCCTTTCTGACCCACCTCCTAGAGGAAATGGTAATAAAAACAAAAATAAACAAATGGGACCTAATGAAACTTCAAAGCTTTTGCACAGCAAAGGAAACCATAAACAAGACGAAATGACAACCCTCAGAATGAGAGATAATATTTGCAAACGAAGCAATGGACAAAGGATTAATCTCCAAAATATACAAGTAGCTCATGCAGCTCAGTATCAAAAAACAAACAACCCAATCAAAAAGTGGACAGAAGACCTAAATAGACATTTCTCCAAAGAAGACATACAGATTGCCAACAAGCACATGAAAGGATGCTCAACATCACTAATCATTACAGAAATGCATATCTAAACTACAGTGAGGTATCACTTCACACCACTCAGAACGGCCATCATCAAAAAATCTAGAAATGATAAATGCTGGAGAGGGTGTAGAAAAAAAGGAACCCTCAGGGGTTTCCCTGGTGGCGCAGTGGTTGGAAGTCCACCTGCCGATGCAGGAGACACGGGTTTGTGCCCCGGTCCGGGAGGATCCCACATGCCGTGGAGCGGCTAGGCCCGTGAGCCATGGCCACTGAGACTGCGCGTCCGGAGCCTGTGCTCCGCAACGGGAGAGGCCACAACAGTGAGAGGCCCGCGTACCGCAAAGAAAAAAAAAAAAAGGAACCCTCTTGCACTGTTTGTGGTAATGTAAATTGATACAGCCACTATGGAGAACAGTATGGAGGTTCCTTAAAAAACTAAAAATAGAACTACCATACGACCCAGCAATCCCACTACTGGGCATATATCCTGAGAAAACCGTAATTCAAAAAGATTCATGTACCACAATGTTCATTACAGAACTATTTACAATAGCCTGGACATGGAAGCAACCTAAGTGTCCATCAACAGATGAATGGATAAAGAAGATGTGGCACATATATACAATGGAATATTACTCAGCCATAAAAAGAAATGAAATTGAGTTATTTGTAGTGAGGTGAATGGACCTAGAGTCTGTCATACACAGTGAAAAAAGTCAGAAAGAGAAAAACAAATACCATATGCTAACACACACACACACACACACACACACACACACATACACATATATATGGACTTTGAAAAAGAAAGGTTCTGATGAACCTAGGGTCAGGACAGGAATAATGACACAGATGTAGAGAATGGACTTGAGGACACAGGGAGGGGGAAGGGTAAGCTGGGACGAAGGGAGAGAGTAGCATTGACGTATATACACTACCAAATGTAAAATAGATAGCTAGTGGGAAGCAGCTGCATAGCACAGGGAGATCAGCTCGGTGTTTTGTGACCACCTAGAGGGGTGGGATAGGGAGGGTGGGAGGGAGACGCAAGAGAGAGGGGATATGGGGATATATGTATACATATAGCTGATTCACTTTGTTATACAGCAGAAACTAACAACATCATAAAGCAATTACACTCCAATAAAGATGTTAAAAAAAGAAAAAGAATGAAAAAAAAAAAAAAAACAGATGACTGAGGAGCTGTCACATTAATGCCACAGAGGGCCCACCTCATGTCTCACCCAGCCCAGTTTCAGAAGGTGCCACCCACTGCCACCTTGTGAATTCAACACAGCCACTTCCCAGGACCCAGAGGCAGGAAGACTGGTTGTTCTTCAGCATCGGTTTGCCTCTTCTTCCCCAGTAACAGGAGGTTGAGCAGGGCACACAGAAGCTCAGAACAGACTCGTTTCCCAATTGCCTTTGCAGTTAGGTAGGACCAGGGACCAGGACCCAGCAAATGGGATATGCATGGGGAGGCCACAGAGCAGCTCTAAAGGAGGCAGCTGGGGGTTCCTCTTTGCCCCTTCTTCTTCTCTTTTCCATCCTGGTGCCTGGAACTCGGATGCAATAGCTGGAGTTCTGGCTGTCATCTTGGTCACAGGAACAAGGGTCACATCCCAATGAATAAGGAAAGGATGAGAGGAAGGAGCTCGGATCTCCGTAGACCTTGTGGGACAGAGCTGCCTGGCCAGCCTGCACTGCCGACCTCTGACATTTTACATGGGAGAAAAATAAACTTTTATCTTGATTAAGTCAGTTATTTGGTGTGTTTTCTATTATCCACAGCAAACCTAATCCTAGCTAAAATTGATGTATAAAACAGACATATACCCTACATATCAGATGCTACCAAGGAAATGACTTCTTAAAGATTTAACATCATTAATATATCTGACTCCTTCTTGGGCCTAGTTCCACATTTGGCCCTTATCATTTTTTGAGGAAAGACTCTCAGATTTCGTAGCAACATGACAATACTTACAAGAGCATATAGGACTCACATAAAAACAGCCTGCTTCCTGATTATTTGATTTCTGAGAAGCAGATGGTGAGCTTACTTAGCCAGGGGACCCACGCAATCAAAGTTTATTTACTTCTGAGTTCACATGCCATCCTAATCAACCTGAAATAAATATGGAACACGGAGCCAGGCAAACAAGAGTGTTTGTTCCACCAGATGAACTAAATGAACACATAAGCACCCAGGTCTGCCTTTCTTGAGGATGAAAGTACACTTTTATTATAATCATGTGGCCAAAGCCCTCAAAGTTCACCTTTTTTTTTTTTTTTTTTGCTTTTACTTTAGGGCTGAGACAGCTACTGTGTTCTCAGACGAAAAGTGGCTTGGTCTGGGCAGTCTAAAACAATTATCTGGAGAATTTAATTTCATAATGAGAAGAACACTACGAGTTAGTTTTCCTTCTAAGGGATTGCTGGGAAGTTTTCCTGCATCCAATAAATTTTGGCTTAACAAAGGGAAATCAGGCCAGCAAAACCTAGGAAGAATATGAAATGTCTGGGACCTTTATCCAAGTGATGACTGTAGGGTGGAGGGTTCCCTATCCAGAGACGACCTCTGGGATGCAGCCTGTACTCACTGGCGATGCAGGAAAGGGGGAGGCAAGGCACTACCCTGGTCCCAGAGGTGGGACCGCAGGGCAGCCCAGCCTTGGAGAGTTGGCACAGGGTGGGGAAGGCGGAGTGAAGTTGACAAGGAATGAGAGCAGGTCTGCAGCCCCATGGCCTAAACCCACATCCTAGCTCTGCCACTTATTAGATGGGTGTCTCTGAGCTAACTGCCCACCCTCTCTGAGCCACAGGAACTGCCTGCATTGCAGGGCCACTTGTTGGAAGGATTAGTGATATGTATCCAAATTCCTGGCTCATAATGGGTGCCTGTTACACTTATGGAAATATTATTATATATCCAGGGCATTTCTAATCCAAGATTTGAGAATGATGGTGCTTAAATGAAAAGCCAGTACGTATATTAATGACTGACGCCTGGGTATTTGACCAGCAGGTATTTCCTTCTGCCAGCCTCCCTTTCTGACTTGCAGACAGGCACAGGCTTTTCTGCACTTCAGGCTGTTAGGTCAGCGGGGACTCAGCATTGCCAAAGAAATGGAGAAAGAGGAAGACTGGAGAAAAATGGAGAAGGGCCACGTGTCCAGTTGCACAGTTCGTGCAATGAACAAAAGCATTACAATTAAGAAGCACTATTTACACTGCAGATATCATAGAATTCTATCTTTATTTTGATAACTTTCCAGCACAGAAATATCTTTGTTTTAATAAAAATATTAATGTAATGATAATTTCCTGACAGCTGGAAATAAATCACCTTGAAGGAATGACTTTCTCAAGTTTACACAAAAGTACCATATAAGTTAGTGATGGAGCAATCAGGATGCTGCTGGGGAACTTCTGGCTTAAACAGATATTCCTTCTGAGTCTGGGAATATGCCCTCCACTCACTCAGCAAGTCAAATTCCAACCAACTCTTGGAGCTAACTTTTTCTGAAATCATATTCAACTAAAGGCATATGAATTCAATGTCCTAGTCTCCCAATATCATAAACTCAACGTGATAATCATGATCCCACTTATAACAAAACCTGGGACCCATCATAGGGTCAGGAATGGCAAAACAGACACCTGGGTTCCTTTGACTCTGGAATCCTTTCCCCCTTCTTCCTCTTTCCTATACACCTCTCAGCGCCCTTCCCTCCCTAATTAATCTCTGCACCATCCCTCACCATCCCCCAAAGCAGCTTCCTATTTAGAGCCTCAGACCTGGTGAGAAAGTGATAAGCTAACACACACTCTGGAGCTGGCATGATACAAACTCAATGTATTACCTCTCCCATTGGGAATTAATATTTAAAGGAGCGTGCCCTCGAAAGGCCAAGGCTTAACTCAACAAATGCCAAGGGTGGCATATTCCAAATAGAAAAGGGAACAAAGAGGAAAAGATTGGGGTCAGAGTGTGGATGGGACTGGGGAGTAATTACCCAGAATTCTCAACTGACACCCCATCTAAGACTTAATCTTCATGTAGCAGTCCACGCCCACCTTCATAACACTGAATTATTACAAAATCATGATAAAATGTCTTTGTACAGCGCTTTATTTTTCAGGTCGATCATTATGTCTAAGCACTGAACCACAGCCCCATTTGTAAAGTGAAAGCACTGCTAGGCTGTTATAATAAAAAAAATCATTTCTATTTGAGTAAATCGTGGCTCAAAATTCAGTTCCTTATGCAAATCTGTAGTGTAGTTATTAACAACACAACCTACTTTCTAAATCATTACCATCATCCATATAGACTCTTGGTCAGGTTTACTGGCCAAATTTCCACACCCCAAATGAGGAAAGAACATTAAAAAACAACATTTTTGAGCCTACTTGGGGAAGGTTTTACACGGGATCTTGGCGATGCAAAAATGTTTCCAGATGGGTTTCTCTCCTTGTTTCACATTTCTGGATTCAGACTCTAGGATAAAATATTCCTGAGCTACTTCGAATATATTTTTTCAATTAGCCAAGAAAATAAATAAATGAAACAGAGGAGATTCAGCTTCGTTGCTCTTCTCACTCCAAGTTTGAACTCCACCACCTCTGAAGGCGTATGGGTAAGAATGCACTGCATGGACTGACTTGGGAGAATTGTCTTTTTCACCCACCGCTTCTAATTTACTTGTATATATCTTTTTTCCTGAAATGCCAGTAGTGCATAAAGAATTCATTGATGAGCTCTTAACTCCTGATGAGAAAAATCTATCAATGTCTAAAGAGCATGTGAAAAAGAGGCGAAATATGAACAAGCAAACTGAAAAGTTACTTATTTTCACAATTTTTCTGTAAATCTAAAAATATACTAAAATTAAAAGTTTATTTAAAAACCAGTCATCTGTGTCTGTGAGTTAAACACAGTGTTAAATGCTCCAGAAACATTTTCTCCACCAGTCGCTGCTAGGAAGCTGCCAGAGGCTACTGTTATTCCATTTTTAGAGGAGAAAACTGAGGGCCAGACAGCTGCGCTTTTGAGAGAAATGGGAAAGACTCTCAATAAACCAACTCAGTACCTACTAAGTCTTCTGTCGACACCGGGGCGTCTTAAGAAAGCAAAGAATATTGAATAATGGCACTGCTGATTAATAGAAGGACACCAACTTCCCCCCCCAAAAAAGAAACATCCACCTGCCACTTTCAGCAAATACGATTTTTATGGACAACAGGCTCTAATGATCTGTGACTTAATCTGTTTTCTCATCTGTAAAATGGGACTGATTTAACAGTACCTGCTGTCGAGGTTGTGTGAGGATTAAGTAAGATAATGCACGAAAGCCCTTGGCAGGCACCTGGCACTTACAGGCAGGCCCAGTGGGAACCATCCTCAGGCTATGCCTTTGCGCTGGGCAGCGGTCTGGGCGCAGGTTGGCGCTGGTCTGGCAGGAGCCCAGGATCTGCCGCCCCGCAGCATGCGAGCCACCTTCCTTGGCCGCCTCTCATTCTCCCTGACCCAGTAAGGTGGTTGAGAGTGTGCGTGTTATGCTGTCACTTTAGCTAATGAGATCATACTGGCTAAACGAAGCTAAGCTAATGAGCTCTGCTTAGCTCATCAGCTCCTAAGAAATGAGCTTTCTTTTCTGGTGAACAGACAGTCCCCAAAGTTAATTCCCACGTTGGCTGTCTGAAAGTGGGAATGTGTTTTCCCACAGAAACAATGTGATAAATGAAGGCAGAGTTCTCAGGCCAGTCCCAGGCCCTTTTGAATCCTTAAGGCAGGGAACAATAGTGCAGGAGTTCTGGGTCCTAGGAGCCATGGGTCTGTGGGGCAGGGAAGAAAGAAACAGGCTCTTTCACAGGTTGGGTAAGGGTGAAAAAATGGAAGAAAAAAAGAAAGAAACATCAACGACTATTTCATTCCAACCCAACTAAATGACCACAAATTTCACAAAATGTATTCTTTGGTTCATCACCTAGAAGGTTATTTACTTTCCTCACAGCTTGCGAAACATCAAAATGGTATCTGCTGGAAGGACAACACAAAGAAATTTTGTTAAAACCCCTTTCCCATCCAAGAGTGCGTATCAGGAACTGCATTTGTGTTTTCTTGTATGTGCTTAGACTTTAATGAAAGCAGGTGCTCTAAAATAAAGCCAAATCTATGAACTCAGGTGAAGATGAACATAATTTTTTATTGTGCAATGCAACAAATCCAGTTCAGAAAGCAATAGTATGTACGCATCACCAGTCTGAGAATATTAATACCTTCAAATGAGGGGTGAAATATGGCTCACTCATCACTTTTCTCAAGGAAGACATACAAGCTTAAAAGGAGAAATTCTCAAAAGAATTTCACGTTGAAGATAAGATCTGTTGATAGTTATGAGGATGGAGAAAATCACACTCCCTTTCACTACCTTCCTTAAGTCAAGAGCAAGGGAGCCCCAGACTGGCAATCAGCGTACGTTTCCACCCTGCCTTTGCTGTTAGGCCTCTGTGTTACCCTGCATGGGTCATGTAGCCTCATGGGCCTTAGTTTTCTCATCTGCAAAATGGGGGGATTTTTACCAGTTTTGCCATTATATGATCGGAAGTAAAAGAAAAGGATTCCTGGATATAGCTAGTAAAATTCTACAACACACTTTGCCAAGAAATTGACCAGAGTCAACATTAATCATGAAAAAAGCATTATTTTGAAAAGCACCTATGTTTACATATTTCTGTGCTTCTAAAAATTTTTTTTTAAGTCCATTATTTGAAACACCCACGTTTCTATGTCTTTGACCTCTATGTCTAAACGTTGGGTTACTGGTTAGAGTTACTGCAATGCCTCTTGAGAAAAGGCTTTAGCATCTGACCCATAAATAATGAAGGAGGTTAATGCAAACACTCCATGCCTGGACGGGAACTTGGAAATGGATGTAGGAAGATTGGAAGGCAGGTTTCTGTTGGCTCCTCCAGGCAAGGACATTATTGTTTTAATGCAGTTACGCAAGCACTGATTTAGTACCTACTGTGTGCAATCCACTAGTCCAGATGCGTGGGAACAGAAGAGCAGTGGGACAGGCAGTGGGACAGCTGTGCGCTCAGTGAGCTCACAGCCCGAGGAGAGGAAGGCATGCACTGCGCCCCTCCAGACACGCGGGAAGAGTCACTGTTTGGGACGTCAGGAAGGCTTCGGGAAACACGCAGGCTTCAGTTATAGCAGGCAAGATGGGCTGTGCACGGCCTCACGGGTGCAAGGTTGGAATTGGGAGGCACAGCGCGGGTGAAGACAGGAGGCTTGGGGGCCACGGCAGCCGCTGCATGTGAAGGGTGCGAGGCTGTGGTGCAGTGTTTCTCAGTGTGCGGGCTGTGGGTCATGAAATCAATTCAGTGGGTCAAGAAGCATTTTTAAGTGAAATATTCTAGAATAAAACAACAGAGTAGAATAGAATAGAGCTCACTGCACATGCTCAGAGAAGCGCTGCTTTGTAAAATTTTCATCTCTGTTTGTGAGTGTGTGTGTGTGTGTGTGTCCTGGATCTCAATGATGTACTGCTGGGTATAGGTCACTCCCTTAAGGTTTGAAAAACCTGCAGTTCGGGGTGTTGGGTGCACCCTCATCACCGCCTTCTGGGTCGGAGTGCAGTGGTGGCAGGAGCACTGAAGCCCAGGAAAGCCCTGCAGTGCTGGCCCCTGGCTCCACCCTGACAACTCTCCACAGTGAGACCTCCACCAGGTTACCTCGAGGGCAGACCACACAATGGTTTGGGAAGTCCATGGGACAAGGGAGTAAAAAATGAGAAAAGTTCAGCTTCAGTGAACTTCCTCAGAATTTTGGAATTGGAAAAATATGTTTTTGTGTCTTACAATTTATTTTGGCATATACATTACTTTTGGTGGTGGGAAAGGGGGTTGGCCACATAAACTTCTTAGTGTTTCTGGCTTTTGAAAGCCTTTAATCCAGCCCTGATGGTGACAACACAATTGATTCTGAGCAAAACTCTCCTTGCACCAAATATCACCATCCCGTGTCCCTTTTCAAAGTAATCTGACTAGTGTTTGTGGGGAGCCCGCCCTGGGCCTGAGCCTACAGTGGGCACAGTGTGTGACGTCAGGATCAGGGCAATGCAGCCAGCCTGTTCCCTGGGAAGGGGTCCATGGAGAAGGGGGAAGATGAGGCATGGCCTCCTGCAAAGGAATGAGCCTGTGGGAGACCCCTGGTCTGGGTCAGTGTCAGCCGGGCAGAGAAGTCCACACCAGTGGTGGAAAGTATACAGAAGACAAAAGATGCTGGTTCCAGATCTTTCTTCATCACAAACCCATTAACCTTCTGGGGGAGTCTGCTTTCTTCATGAGAGACAATAACAACTGCCTTTGTACCTTTGAAACAAGAATCTTAAGAGAGAAAAGGCACAAATGTATGAGAAGAGGTCTAAGCCTAGCTGAAGAAACGGCATATACAATCGTCCCTGGACATCCATGGGGGATTGGTTCCAGGACCCCCAAGGATACCAAAATCCCGGGATGCTCAAGTCCCTTATATAAAATGGTGTTGTATTTGCATATAAGCTGTACACATCCTCCTGTATCCTTTAAATCGCCTCTAGATTACTTATAATACCCAATACAATGTAAATGCTAGGTAAATATTTGCCAGTGTGTGGCAAATTCAAGTTTTGCTTTTTGGAACTTTCTGGAATTTGTTTTCTAATATTTTCTATCTGCAGTTGGTTGAATCCATGGATGTGGAATCTATAAATACGTATGGAGGACCTACTGTACATACAACTGCACATGGAGATGATGCAAACACCTTTATTTCTTATCTCATGGCATGGTGCTTATTCAAGATACTGGAATATGGTATTTCTGTATTCTAAATATAGAAAATACTAACCTTGGCCCTGACGACAGGTAACAGCACCCTAATTTACCTATATATATGTCTTATATATATCTCCAACACATGGCTCCTTGTAATTGGCATGCAATAAATACTCAAATATGTCTTGAGTAAAGAGACAAAGAAATACTAGCAAAAGTAAGAGGGAAATATTCATGAAGAAAGATATGAAAAAATAGGTGGCCTGAAGGAATGGAAATGAGGCTCCTATTAAGAGGGATGATTTTATCTATTTGCCTAAGTGCTGTAATCAGGAAAGTAAGGTCTGGGCTTCCCTGGTGGCGCGGTGGTTGAGAATCCATCTGCCAGTGCAGGGGACATGGGTTCGAGCCCTGGTCCAGGAAGATCCCACAGGCCGCGTAGCAACTAAGCCCATGAGCTACAACTACTGAGCCTGTACTCTAGAGCCCGTGAGCCACGACTACTGAGCCCGCGCGCCGCAACTACTGAAGCCTGCAGGCCTAGAGCCCGTGCTCCGCAACAAGAGAAGCCACGGCAATGAGAAGCCCGCACACCGCAACGAAGAGTAGCCCCCGCTCACCACACTAGAGAAAAACCCGCAGGCAGCAACGAAGACCCAATGCAGCCAAAAATAAATAAATAAATGTGTTAAAAAAAGAAAAAGGAAAGCAAGGTCTGATCAACCAGTCTGGCAAAGAGAAAAACCTTAGGTTCCCTCCAGAAAAATCACATAGGTTCATAAATGTCTTCATTATGTTGATTAATGTATTAGGTCAGACACTTCAAGTAAAACCATTTTTCTTTGGAGCCTGAATTAACCTGTGGACATTGAGAGAGTAAGCAAGCTATTTGCCAAACCTGCACTTTATGTTTATCGCACAGATACGTAGTCAGAACTTTTCCTCTTCCCTTGTGCTGGTCAATGTAGATGCAAAGTGCAGCCTTATTGACAGTGGAATCATTATAACTACAAAATGCCTTTCTCTAGCCAAAACATGGAAAATAAATAACAATGGCGATATTTGTTCTAAAGTGAAGAAGAAATAGTTTCATTTGATACAATGTACTGTGTTCCTATAAAATATTTCCACAGCCTTCCTCACTCAGAAGAGAAAGTTCTTTTTCAAGTCTTTTTCTAGAGCATCACTAATTACTCCCATTATCCTGTCTAAGGTAGAAAGAGGGGAGGAAAACAATGAAATATTTAAAAGCCTTCTTTGGGGGAGACAAGTCTATCATACACTGAGAAAGAAATGCAGTTACATGCCAAGTTCAGCCTGGTTTCTAGCCTCATGTCCCTTTTCTACCCCAAACTCAGCAGGCCCTTAGATGCAGCCCCAGAGGGCACAGAGCGGCAGCAGCCCACCATCAGGGGCTCTCCCCTCTGCCAGCCGACTGCCCCTCCACCCTGACACTGTGTCCGGTCCTAGGACTACATCCCCGCCCTGCGCTCGTCAGGTTCCCTGTGCTTGAGGCCCTGATCTACGGTGCTCCAGAGCCGGAGCCTCACCTGGCACTTATGCCCCACCAGCCCCGTCCCCACCCGCCAGGAACAAAACTTCTCGCTGAACCTCAGTCTTGGGCCTGAGACCCTGCCCTCCACTGACACACCTCCCTGTCTCCAAACTCCACAAGATTAAATCACTGGGCCACCCCGATCCCATCGGCTGCCTGCCAGGCTGGATTCCCTCTTACCCCTGCAATTGGTTTGTCCCCCAAAGCCTGGGTCATCCCACTGGGCAGCTGACCCATCTGCAACATTCAGTTGTGCCTAACTGTAGTGGATGCTGTCGTCAGGCAGACAGATAGCCACCCCCAACCCCTGACCGCACCCCACCACCTATTCTTTCAGGACAGAAGCACCCACTCCCCCAGCTGCGGGGAACGTTGGTATCTACCAGCTTTCAGCCGAGTCTCTCTCAGAAAACTGCCTGCAGCTGGAGAGAGTGGTCTCACCGGAGATCTCGCCCCCTTCCTGGGGCAGCTGACATCTAACGCTGGTTAACGCAGGGCTATAAAGACCCGTTTCCTTGGCCAGCAAGATCGGCGGAGACTTTATAGTGACTTGTCTGCCCGGTGCTTCTCCCTTTGTCCCCCACAGGTGTTGCTCCCCTGTAGGTGTAGCTCCCTGCTAAATGTTCTACAGGTAAACCTGTAGAGTCGGCTTCCCTGGGGACCCTACCTGTGACATTAATCAGGTGGGTCAAGTTCAGTCCATCCCTGAGATACTCTGCCTCATCTCATTTGGAAGTCCTCGGAATTCTGCAAATAATCAAGGGGTCCGTTTCATGCACCCACTTTATGATGTCTGATTAACAAGCCCTTCTCTCTAGGGTGTATCAAAGTCTTCAGCATTTCAAGTCCAGCTTAACATGGAAACTACAAGGACTTGGGGTGTAGCAGACAGAATAATGGACACCCAAAGACATCCGTGTCCTAACCCCTGGTATTTGTGAAGGTGTCACCTTACATTGTAAAAGGGGCTTTGCATCTGTGATTAAATTAAAGGCCTTGAGATGGGGGGGGTTACCCTGGGTGATCTGGGTGGGCCCAATCTAATCACATGGGCTCTTAAAAGTGGAGGGCCTTTTCTGGCCGTCGGCAGAGGGAGGTGTGATTACAGAAGGAAGGCACCCAGAGAGGGACTGTGGCTGGCTTTGAAGGCAGAGAGAGGGGCCACAGCTCAGCTCTAGAAGCTGGAGAAAGCAAGGGGATGGAGTTCCCTTAGAGCTGCCAGAGGAGGACACCCTGCTGACACCTGGATTTTAGTCCACGGAGACCTGTGGTGGACTTCTAACCCACAGAATGGTCGGATGATAAATCGGTATCATTTTAAGCCACTAAGTGTGTGGTAATTTGCTATGACAGCAATAGAAAACTTACGTGCGGGAAAGGGAATGAGGTGAAAGGAATGCGAGTCTTCACTTATTTCCACACTTGAACTCTCCCCTTTTATGCTTATTCAGGGCTCCCACTCAGGAAAGCTTAAGATCTTTCTTGAAAACAACTAGGGTCAACTCTGGGTGATAGGAACAAACTCACACAACACTGTGAAATCAATAATTTCACACCTTCTTTAGAATGAAGAAGAATATTAATCTCACGTTCTAGGAGATGACATTTTCCCGATCAATCGTAACCATCCATAGCCAAGAGGTGGAAGAGTTTAGTTACAAATGAGTGGGACTCTGTTTGGCTGCCACTTCAAGTTCTAAAGAAAAAATAGAACGGAAATAGTTTCCTACTTCAATAAAGGCATATAGCTTTAAAATAATACTTTTTACCCTTTTTTAAATTTTGAGCCAAAGAAGAAATAATTTCTTTTTATACAATGTTAATCCTGACTAAATAATAATGCTGTGATGAAGAGTTCTCTGACTTTCAGTATCTATTTATTTTTAAAAAGGCAAGAGCATACCTTTTGAAATATCTGTGTAAAATATGCTTAAAGCTAATGGAATAGGAAGAGAAACACAAACTCAGTAGGTCTTCTAAACAGAGTAGAAATCATCATTTAAATGTGTGTGTTGGGACCACTGTGGAATTTAATTTGCATAGGTTGCTGTCTTAAAAAGAAGCAGGAAAATTTAGGGTTTCCCTGGTGGCGCAGTGGTTGGGAGTCTGCCTGCCGATGCAGGGGACACGGGTTCGTGCCCCAGTCTGGGAAGATCCCACATGCCGCGGAGCGGCTGGGCCCGTGAGCCATGGCCGCTGAGCCTGCACGTCCGGAGCCTGTGCTCCGCAGCGGGAGAGGCCACAACAGTGAGAGCCCCGCGTACAGAAAAAAAAAAAGAAGCAGGAAAATTTATATCAAGTTGGTAAGTATGAGATAATCTGAGTAAAGAATTCTTCTCCCTGGTTATAAAGACAAATAGACTATAGATAGCTGCAGGATTTAACTTGACTTTGGCTTATATGTTCAAATATGCCCTTATCTGTTATCAAGAATGTGTATATGGGAAATTCATGGCATTAAAAGACCCCAAAATAGTACCATTCAAGATGATAAATGGCATTGATTATATAAATCTGAAAGATCAGATCGCTGGGAGTCACTGGTTGTCTAGTGCCCACTTCTGGGGCAGCACAGCTCTGCAGATACAAGGTCACCACAGGCCGTTATTGGGAAGGCCTCAGTAGGTCAGAAGCATGACAGGCAGGCGAGCCAGGTCCCTGGCCTTCTCAATAACAGGGAAGAGTGGACACCCAGCTCACAACAGTGTCAGGGAGGCATCCCTATCGGGGCCGTGTTTCCACATTCAACCCTCTCCAAAATAAACAGACAGGACTGCTCAACACAGAGCTCTTAGAGAATAGAGGTTCTCATCTATACTCAATAAAGCGGGAGAAATCCAGAAAGTCCTTGAACACCACTTTTTAAGTTTTGTGTGGATTTACTTTTCCACATAATGGGCATGTGAGTCTATCACTATAAATGCAACGAACACACCATGGAAGGGAACCTGAGAAAGAAAGCCGGGAGTGGTCCGGGGTGATGAGGGCCTAGACCACTGGGACTAAACTACTTTCCCATCAGGACACATGTGACAAAGGACACCTCTCCCAAGGGAGATCTGGGGTTGGCACACTTTTGGATGCCTTATCTAGCTGCAACTCCTTTCTCTCCTGCTCAAGGCCACGTTGGAATGGAGGTAAGTGAGAGGAACTGGCCTTGAATCCACTGTAATTAAAAACAAATTCTCTAACTCCAGCACTGAGTGTTGTCAGTCACACACTGATTGCTGCATGCTCCAACCCAGTCTCAACACTTCATTTGAGAAATTCTGGGGGTGAAGTTTTCCAGTTACTGTGGCTGTCTAATAAACCTCCCCAAAGCATACTGGCTTGAAACAACATTATTTTGTTCACGAATCTGCAATGTGGGCAGAGCTGGGCAGGGATAGCTCATGTCTGCTCCTTTCTGCTCCTTTCGACCAGGGTGGCTCAGAGACTGACTGGGGAGGCATGGAATGGAACCATGTGAAGGCTCACACGCTCACATACCTAGCCTCTGAGCCATAAAGACTCCAACAGCCAGAGGCTAGAACAGCTAGGCATCCGTGGGCACCTCTGTCTCTATATGGCCTGGGGTCTCTCCTCATGGTCTCTGTATTATATAGCTAGACTTCTTACATAGCAGCTCAGGGCTCTAAGGTACATGTCCCCAGTACGAGAGAGCAAGAGAGAGAGAGAGAGAGAGATGGCCCATGTACCAGGTGGAAGCTTTACCACATTTTCTAACCTAGCCTCAGAAATCACACAGCATCACTTCTGCCATGTTCTGTTCTTTAGAACTGAGTCTCTAAGGCTGGACCATATTTGAGGGGAGAATTACACTCCATCTTTTTTTTGATGGGAAGAGGGTTAAAGATTTTGTGAATATGTTTGAAACCTACTACATAAGTATGGTAACAGGAAGAATACATCCTAAGAGACGTTAAAGCAAAAGATTAGTAGAGTGTGGTAACTGAAAGTATACGAGGAAGGTGAAAAGAGAGAACACTTCCAGGATGAACTCTGGCGAGGAGGAGTGTTTTCTTTAATGAGAATGGTGGAGCCATGAACAATGCATTTGGTTTTCAATACCTTGCTTTCTGGGCATCAGAGGACATCTGGGGAAAGGTCTCCACAGGCAAGAGGAAATGCAAGACAGGAGGGCAGGTGCTCTAAGCAGGGGACAAGAGACAGATGAAGTCACATTGGAAGAGGTAAGAGTGTCACCATGATGGCTCAGACTTGCTTGAGAAAGTAAGAAAGGCAGACAGGAAATGGACAAAGGTAATTAAGGGCAAGGAGGACAAGCAGATATAATACAGGGAAAAAAGAAGTAACTACAGGTAAGTAGAAGATGAACATCCTAAAAGCTAAAGAAAGAAAAAGTTTCCAAAAAAAACGTACTCACAGGCTCTTATACCACTGAGGGAAAAGGAAAAAGAAAAACGGAAAAAAAGGGACACTGGATTTTGTCAAGGAAGACAAAATCTACTATCTGTACAAGGAGAGACAGTAATTTCCCATCACAGTAAGTAGGACTAACGCCTCTAATAGACTCCAGTGTTCTGTGTTAAAATAAGCTGTTTCATGAGAAGCGCCTGAAAACCATCAAAAGATAGCAGGCTATAAAACTTAAACTCTTTCCCAAGTGAGTTAGACAGCCAGCCGTTCCTCCACCGATAAGACTATCTCCAGGCCAACCACATCCACCCTAGGGGGCCGTTGGCTACACCCTCCTCCATCAGCCACCTTGCACAGCCTTGTTGCATTCCAATGGCTCTCAACAGCAAGACCAGCCCCCGTGGTCTCTGAAGTCAGAAGTTTTGAAAGCCCAGTTTGAAGATGTATGGAAATTCACATTTCTTAACGGTTTGTTCTCTCCAAATACACTTAAAATGTTCTGAAATAAAATAGTCTCCTTATAGTTGAAAGCCAGTCTACTTCAAAAATCTCTGGGGGAGGTGGGGGAACAAGGAAGTCTATTCTAATGGTATGACAGCTCTCAGCTGAAGGGTCAAGGAGGTAGGGGCCGAAACAGGCCAAAATTAAGGATAGGACAACCTCTACAAATTGGAGAAATGGAGTTGAGGGAAAGAGACACACACACACACACACACACACACACACACACACACAGCCATCACATTTCTCTTCATCCTGGGCCTGATCCTGGCAGGGGAAGAGATTTTTCTCTCTCAAGTAGAGCAGGGAGACTGACGAGTCTATAAGACAACAGCGCTGGCTGGTTCAATCAGAAATCCTTCTATCAGGACGGTCAACGAAAACCAGCTACATGAGAAGAGGCTGGTAACAGAATCTTAATTACAGGTACTCTGAGGGGCTGTATCTAAGTTACACATGAGATGAGAGGAGAGTTTCCAAACCCAAAGCATTACAAGTGAGGGGAAAAAAGTTGAAGTTTTCTCTTAAAATCAATGAAAAACTAATGCCAGATTAACCTATGAAGATGAAGGTGAAATTTGTGATAAAGTACCTCACTCATCATAAGGATATATATTTCTTTAAACCTTGCTCTTAATTGTATACAACTTCAATGACGAGTTGATAGTCATGATTTATCATTTTGATAAATATTTTATCATGTAAAAGCGTAACAGATTGCATCCCATGCTAAACTCTCTCAGTTACCCAGGCCTAAGCATTTGGGTCTAGACACCATAGTCATTGCCAGGACATCCTTAAGAAGAAATCAAAACCTATGCAGAGGCAGCCTTGCATATTCTACCCTATAAAGTGATAGTAAATGCCAAGAATCAGTGAGAAGTCAAAGAAAGAAACATTAGAAAGAGTATAAGGAATACATTGAGCATATTTAAACAAACCAAATATTATAGCAATAAAAACTAATTACATATATATGCAACAGCATAAATGAATCTGAGAAACACAACATTAAGCTAAAAAAATCACAAGTTGAAAATTGTAAGAGCAATCACTCCCACTCTAACAATGAGAACAAGCCAGATTCGCTACAAAGCACAGTTTTTAAAATATATCAGGGAGCTGAGGATGCAAAGAAGCCTAAATGTGTCAGGCCATTCCCAGCTTTCATTCCTAGCGAAGTGGCAGGAGGACCAGGAATCCACCATAGACGGGAAAAAGGAGAAACCGGCCAATTTTTAATTAGGTTAATGGCTACAAGTGGACTGCTCTATGGATTAGAATTCCAAGAAGACACAGCCACAAGGTAGGGCTACGCCACCAGCCAACTCTTCCCCATGGATCTTCACCAAACACATAGCAAGAATACACCAAAGGCTTAGATAGGGCAGGAGTGTTGAGAGACGTCTGCCCTGACACCTATGGGACTGTCCCCAAGGGTAAGGCAGGGGTGAGAGCATAAAAATACAAAAAAATCTCTCAGGCACTTCAGGCCGTCACTCAGGCCACTCTGCAGTGATCTAAAAGCGGAGACTGAACAGCCAGGCAAAAAGAGATGTCCTAGGTATAGAGAGCTGGGGCAAGACTGCAAAGAAAACTCTCCAGCAACCCAAAAAGCTGGCAGTCTCACTGAACAACAAATCTTCCCCAGTAAGCTGGTGCTGGGCTGTGAAGTGTGAAGAGTTTTGCCGGGGATAAGATCCCAATCCCCGCTAAAGGGAAAGTCCTGATTCTTCCCTCAAAACATCTAAAGTCAGGGATGAAATGAATCTAACTAAAGCGTCACCAGCGCACACACCCATCTCAATTACAAATGAGACTGACTCAGCGCACACTTTACTGGCCTGAAAGAAGGCCATGCCCTTTTAAATTACTGAAGGGTCAACAATTCTTTTACACACACTATCTAGCACGTAATCAAAAATTACGAGAAATACAAAGAAGGAAGAAACTGTAAGCCACAGTCAAGAGAAGAAATAGGCAAAAGAAGCAGATCCAGAGATGACAGATGCCGCCATAATTAGGCAAGGACGCCAAAATAACTACAAAAAATATGTTAAAGTATCCAGTAGAAAATATGGACATAAAGAGACTGGTTCAAGGTGGCGGAGTAGAAGGACGTGCTCTCACTCCCTCTTGCAAGAGCACTGGAATCACAACTAACTGCTGAACAAGCATCAACAGGAAGACACTGGAACTAACCAGAAAAGATACCCCACATCCAAAGACAAAGGAGAAGCCACAGTGAGACGTTAGGAGAGGCGCAATCACAATAAAATCAAATCCCATAACTGCTGGGTGGGTGACTCACCAACTGGAGAACACTTATACCACAGAAGTCCACCCACTGGAGTGAAGGTTCTGAGCCCCACATCAGGCTTCCCAAGCTGGGGGTCTGGCAATGGGAGGAGGAATTCCTACAGAATCAGACTTTGAAGGCTAGCGGGATTTGATTGCAGGACTTTGACAGGACTGGGGGAAACAGAGACTCCACTCTTGTAGGGCACACACAAAGTAGTGTGCGCATCGGGATCCAGGGAAAGGAGCAGTGACCCCATATAAGATTAAACCTGACCCACCTGCTAGTGTTGGAGGGTCTCCTGTAGAGGTGGCGGCTGGCGGGGGGTGGCTGTGTGTCACCATGAGGACAAGGACACTGGCAGCAGAAGTTCTGGGAAGTACTCCTTGGCGTGAGCCCTCCCAGAGTCTGCCATTAGCCCCACCAAACAGCCCAGGTAGGCTCCAGTGTTGGGTTGCCTCAGGCCAAAGAACCAACAGGGAGGGAACCCAGCCCCACCCATCAGCAGTCAAGCAGATTAAAGTTTTACTGAGCTCTGCCCACCAGAGCAACAGTCAGCTCTACCCACCACCAGTCCCTCCCATCAGGAAACTTGCATAAGCCTGTTAGATAACCTCATCCACCAGAGGGCAGACAGCAGAAGCAAGAACTACAATCCTGCAGCCTGTGGAACAAAAACCACTTTCACAGAAAGATAGATAAGATGAAAAGGCAGAGGGCTATGTACCAGATGAAGGAACAAGATAAAACCCCAGAAAAACAACTAAATGAAGCGGAGATAGGCAACCTTCCAGAAAAATAATTCAGAATAATGATAGTGAAGATGATCCAGGACCTCGGAAAAAGAATGGAGGCAAAGATCGAGAAGATGCAAGGAATGTTTAACAAAGACCTAGAAGAATTAAAGAACAAACAAACAGAGATGAACAATACAATAACTGAAATGAAAAATACACTAGAAGGAACCAATAGCAGAATAACTGAGGCAGATGAATGGATAAGTGACCTGGAAGACAGAATGGTGGAATTCACTGCAGCAGAACAGAATAAAGAAAAAAGAATGAAGAGATACGAAGACAGCCTAAAAGACCTCTGGGACAACATTAAACGCAAAAACATTTGCATTATAGGGGTCCCAAAAGGAGAAGAGAGAGAGAAAGGACCTGAGAAAATATTTGAAGAGATTATAGTCAAAAACTTCCCTAACATGGGAAAGGAAATAGACACCCAAGTCCAAGAAGTGCAGAGAGTCCCATACAGGATAAATCCAAGGAGAAACACACCAAGACACACAGTAATCAAATTGGCAAAAATTAAAGACAAAGAAAAATTATTGACAGCAGCAAGAGAAAAATGACAAACAACATACAAGGGAGCTTCCATAAGGTTAACAGCTGATTTCTCAGCAGAAACTCTACAAGCCAGAAGGGAGTGGCATGACATATTCAAAGTGATGAAAGTGAAGAAACTACAACCAAGATTATTCTACCCTGCAAGGATCTCATTCAGATTCGATGGAGAAATCAAAAGCTTTACAGACAAGAAAAGCTAAGAGAATTCAGCACCACCAAACCAGCTCTACAACATATGCTAAAGGAACTTCTCTAAGTGGGAAACACAAGAGAAGAAAAGGACCTACAAAAACAAACCCAAAACAATTAAGATAATGGTAATAGGCACATACATATCAATAATTACCTTAAACATGAATGGATTAAATCCTCCAACCAAAAGACACAGGCTCGCGGAATGGATACAAAAACAAGACCCATCTATATGCTGTCTACAAGAGATCCTACTTCAGACAAGAGATGTCTACTTCAGACCTAGGGACACATACAGACTGAAAGTGAGGGGATGGAAAAGGATATTCCATGCAAATGAAAATCAACAGAAAGCTGCAGTAGCAATACTCATATCAGATAAAATAGACTTTAAAATAAAGAATGTTACAAGAGACAAGGAAGGACACTACACAATGATCAATGGATGAATCCAAGAAGAAGATATAAAAATTATAAATATATATGCACCCAACATAGGAGCACCTCAATATGTAAGGCAGCTGCTAACAGCTATAAAAGAGGAAATTGACAGTAGCATAATAACAGTGGGGGACTTTAACACCTCACTTCCACCAATGGACAGATCACCCAAACAGAAAATTAATAAGGAAACACAAGCTGTAAATGACAAAACAGACCAGATAGATTTAATTGATATTTATAGGACATTCCATCCTAAAAGAGCAGATCACACTTTCTTCTCAAGTGCACACGGAACATTCTCCAGGATAGATCACATCTTGGGTCACAAATCAAGCCTCAGTAAATTTAGGAAAACTGAAATCATATCAAGTGTCTTTTCTGACCACAACGCTAAGAGATTAGAAATCAATTACAGGGGAAAAAAACGTAAAAAACTCACACTCACGGAGGCTAAACAATACATTACTAAATAACCAAGAGATCATTGACGAAATCAAAGAGGAAATTAAAAAATACCTAGAGACAAATGACAATGAAAACACAACAATCCAAAACCTATGGGATGCAGCAAAAGCAGTTCTAAACGGGAAGTTGATAGCAATACAAGCCTACCTCAAGAAACAAGAAACATCTCAAATGAACAACCTAACCTTACACCTAAGGAACTAGAGAAAGAAGAGCAAACAAAACCCAAAGTTAGCAGAATGAAAGAAATCATAAAGATCAGAGCAGAAATAAATGAAATAGAAACAAAGAAAACAATAGCAAAGATCAATAAAACTAAAAGCTGGTTCTTTGAGAAGATAAACAAAATTGATAAACCATTAGCCAAACTCATCAAGAAAAAGAGGGAGGGACTCAAATCAATAAAATTAGAAATGAAAAAGGCGATGTTACAACAGAGACCACAGAAATACAAAGCATCCTAAGAGACTACTACAAGCAACTCTACGCCAATAAAATGGACAACCTGGAAGAAACGGACAAATTCTTAGAAAGAGGTAACCTTCCAAGACTGAACCAGGAAGAAATAGAAAATATGAACAGACCAATCACAAGTAATGGAATTGAAATGGTGATTAAATATCTTCCAACAAACAAAAGTGCAGGACCAGATGGCTTCACAGGTGAATTCTATCAAACATTTAGAGAAGTACTAACACCCATCATTCTCAAACTCTTCCAAAAAACTGCAGAGGAAGGAACACTCCCAAGCTCATTCTATGAGGCCACCATCACCCTGACACCAATACCAGACAAAGATACTACAAAAAAGAAAATTACGGACAAATAACACCGATGAATATGGATGCAAAAATCCTCAACAGAATACTAGCAAACAGAATCCTACAGCACATTAGAAGGATCATACATCATGATCAAGTGGGGTTTATCCCAGGGATGCAAGGATTCTTCAGTATATGCAAATCAATCAATGTGATACACCATATTGACAAATTGAAGAATAAAAACCATATGACCATCTCAACAGATGCAGAAAAAGCTTCTGACAAAATTCAACACCCATTTATTATAAAAACTCTCCAGAAAGTGAGCATAGAGGGAACCTACCTCAACATAATAAAGGCCATATATGACAAACCCACAGCAAACATCATCCTCAATGGTGAAAAACTGAAAGCACTTCCTCTAAGATCAGGAACAAGACAAGGATGTCCACTCTCACCACTATTATTTAACATAGTCCTGGAAGTCCTAGCCACGGCAATCAGAGAAGAAAAAGAAATAAAAGGAATACAAATTGGAAAAGAAGAAGTAAAACTCTCACTCTTTGCAGATGACATGATACTATACATGGAGAATCCTAAAGATGCCACCAGAAAACTACTAGAGCTAATCAATTAATTACTTAAAGTGGCAGAATACAAAATTAATGCACAGAAATCTCTTGCATTCCTATACACTAATGATGAAAAATCTGAAAGAAATTAAGGAAACAGTCCCATTTACCATTGCAACAAAAAGAATAAAATACCTAGGAATAAATCTACCTTGGGAGACAAAAGACCTATATGCAGAAAACTATAAGACGCTGATGAAAGCAACTAAACATGATACAAACAGATGGAGAGATATACCATGTTCTTGGATTGGAAGAATCAATATTGTGAAAATGACTATACTACCCAGAGCAATCTACAGACTCAATGCAATCCCTATCAAATTACTAATGGCATTTTTTACAGAACTAGAACAAAAAATCTTAAATTTGTATGGAAACACAAAAGACCCTGAATAGCCAAAGCAGTCTTGAGGGAAAAAAAACAGAGCTGGAGGAATCAGACTCCCTGACTTCATACTATAATACAAAGCTACAGTAATCAAGACAATATGGTACTGGCACAAAAGCAGAAATACAGATCAATGGAAAAGGATAGAAAGCCCAGAGATAAACCCATGCACCTGTGGTCAACCAATCTATGACAAAGGAGGCAAGGATATACAATGGAGAAAGGACAGTCCCTTCAATAAGTGGTGCTGAGAAGACTGGACAGCTACATGTAAAAGAATGAAATTAGAACACTTCCTAACACCATACACAAAAATAAACTCAAAATGGGTAAGAGACCTAAATGTAAGACCAGACACTATAAAACTCTAGAGAAAAACATAGGAAGAACACTCTTTGACATAAATCACAGCAAGATCTTTTTTGATCCACCTCCTAGAGTAATGGAAATAAAAACAAAAATAAACAAATGGGACCTAATTAAAAACTTAAAAGTTTTTGCACATCAAAGGAAACTAAACAAGATGGAAGAATGGAATAAAATATTTACAAATGAATGGAAGAAAATATTTACAGAATGGAAGAAAATATTTACAAATGAATGGAAGAAAATATTTACAGAATGGAAGAAAATATTTACAAATGAATCAATGGACAAAGGATTAATCTCCAAACTATATATTAATCTCCAAAATATATATGCAGTTCAATATTAAAGAAACAAACAACCCAATCAAAAAATGGGCAGAAGCCCTAAATAGACATTTCTCCAAAGAAGACATACAGATGGCCAAGAAGCACATGAAAAGCTGCTCAACGTCACTAATTATTAGAGAAATGCAAATCAAAAGTACAATGAGGGGTTTCCCTGGTGGCGCAGTGGTTGAGAGTCCGCCTGCCGATGCAGGGGACACAGGTTCGTGCCCCGGTCCGGGAAGATCCCACATGCCGCAGAGCGGCTAGGCTCGTGAGCCATGGCCGCTGAGCCCGCACGTCCAGAGCCTGTGCTCCGCAACGGGAGAGGCCACAACAGTGAGAGGCCCACGTACCGCAAAAAAAAAAAAAAAAAGTACAATGAGGTATCATCTCACACCAGTCAGAATGGGCACCATCAGAAAATCTACAAACAACTAATGCTGGAGAGGGTGTGGAGAAAAGGGAACCCTCTTGCACTGTTGGTGGGAATGTACATTGATACAGCCACTATGGAGAACAGTATGGAGGTTCCTTAAAAAACTAAAAATAGAATTACCATATGACCCAGCAATCCCACTACTGGGCATATACCCAGAGAAAACCATAATTCAAGAAGACACATGCACCCCAATGTTCATTGCAGCACTATTTACAATAGACAGGTCATGGAAACAACCTAAATGCCCATTGACAGACAAATGGATAAAGAAGATGTGGCACATATACACAACGGAATATTACTCAGCCATAAAAAGGAACGAAATTGGGTCATTTTTAGAGACATGGATGAATCTAGAGACTGTCATACAGAGTGAAGAAAGTCAAAAAGAGAAAAACAAATATCATATATTTACACATATATGTGGAACCTAAAAAAGTGGTACAGATGAACTGGTTTGCAGGGCAGAAATTGAGACACAGATGTAGAGAACAAACGTATGGACACCAAGGGGGCAAAGTGGCGGGGGTTGGTGGTGTGATAAATAGGGAGATTAGGATTGACATGTATACACTAATATGTGTAAAATGGATAATTAATAAGAACCTGCTATATAAAAAAATAAAATAAAATTCAAAAAAATTAAAATTAAAAAATAAAAGTAAAAAGATACATGCAAATAAAAAGAAAATATGGACATAAACAGATAATTTCAGGAAAAGAATGGAAATTATTTTTTTAAACTAATGTTAAAAAAACTAGTTTTTCAAATACAGAAATGCTCAAAATAAAAAATAAGGTATCAAAGAGGCCTCATCATAGGACACAGGAGAGAAAAAGATCAGTAAACTTGAAGACAGACCAACTGGAATTAGTCAAACTGAAACACAAAGAGATAAAAGAAAAACACAGAAAAAAATTTTTAAAAATCCAAGATGTAAGGAACTATATAAAATGGTATCATATATAAATAAATGGAGTTCCAGGAGAAGAGGGAGAACAAGACAAAAAAATTTTTGAAGAAATAATGGATGAAAATTTTCCAAAACTTCAACATATCAATCCACAGATCCCCAAAGCTTTAGTAAACCTGAAGCAGGATCCATATAAAGAAAACCACACCTCAGTTATATCCTCATTCAGCTGCTGAAACCAAAAAACAAAAGATAAAGAGAACATCAGCCTGGGAAAAAGTTCACCCGTTACAAACAGGAGGAAATGCAAAAAATAAGAGCTAACTTCTCACTGGAAACAAAAGAAGCCAGAAGACAATGGGCCAACATCCTCAAAGTTCTGATAGAAAAAAACTGTCAAACTAGAGTTCTATATCCAGTGAAAATATGAAGGCAAAATAAACATTGAAGGCAAAATAAAAATGAAGGCAAACTAAACACTGTCAAAACAACAACTAAGAGAACTTGTCACCGGCAGACCTGCATACAAGAAACACTGAAAGAAGTACTTTAGGTCATAGGGAAATAATACAGATGAAAGAAATAAAGAGTACCAGAAATAGTAAACATGTGAGGATAAATACAAAATTCTATTTAAAATTATCTCTATTTCATATAGGTACAAATGTATATGTGTCTTAGATTTTATATGTTTGTATAGGTTTTATTTTAAAGTATATTTATTTTATATATGTATATACATTTATGTTTCTTTTAAATACTGACTGCTTTTAAATAATAACATTACTGGACTTGTACCATACACAGATATAAAATATATGACATTAAGAGTTCAAAGGGTGGGAGAAGTGGAATTATAACATTATAGGTTTCTTTATTATTTCTGAAGTACAATATTACTATTTGGAGGTAGACTATTAAAGAGTAAAGATGCATATTCTAATCTCTTAAGCAACTACTAAAAATATACAAAGAAACATAGTCCACATTTTTTTAAGGAAATAAAATGGAATACCAAAAATAGGCAATTCACCTAAAAGAAGGCAAGAAGGAAGAAAAGAGACAAAACATATTAGATAAATAGAAAACAAATACCAAGATGATAAACTTTAACCCACCAGCATTGGGACAAAGGCAAAATTTGAATGTGGATTATTGTATCCATGTTAAATTTCCTGAAATTGATGCTAATACTGTGTTTGTATAAGAGAACACCCTTTTTCTTAAGAATTACACGCTGAAAAATATGGATATAAAAGAGCATGACATCTGCAACTTACTCTTCAATGGGTCAGAGAGGGAGAGAGGAGGAAGAGAGAGTTTTTTTAAATAAAAGATTTTCATTATTTTTTTATATATAGAAGAAAATTTTCTTTATATTTTTTATATAGAAAAATAAGCCAAACTAAACAACCTATTGTTTGGGAATGCATACATTCAACAATCTTGAGGAAAATAGGGCAAGGCATTAATAATGACTAGCTCAGGTAGTGATGACCTCAGGGAGGGGCAGGAAGATGGGACAGGGCTGAAACCCAAAGGATATAAGTAGATTCAAAAGTCCTGGTAATTTTTTTTTTTTTTCAAAAGCCCTGGTACTGATATGGTTCTTGAGTGAGTGGTAGTTTCATGGGGGCTCTTTATACTCATAAAAAGTATTTTATTTCAAAATTGCATGTGTGTTGTTATATATAATCTTCTATATCAATCTAATATTATATTTTTTAAATGGGGGGGAATTGGAGAAATACTAGAAGATTATCCAGTTTATAAAAATTAGTTTAAATTAGGACCAACTTTTATATTTAGTGAAGAACTAAACAAAAGCATTAAGAAAGTCCCCAACTCTTACTTGAACCAACTGACATTTTATCAGATCCATATTTCTGGGTGTATCTAATTATAAGCATCTATTGACCACCACAGTTTTCCCTTTCCTAACAACCTGAGCTACAAAACAATGAACATGCTTCCTTGAAACCCTTAATTTCTCTTGCTAAGACATAATAACTCTGCCTTGAATAAATTATGTGTAGCATTGTACTGCAAAAGAAAAATCTCCAGGTTATGTAGATATAGCCCAATAAATAATTGATCATCATTACCCTGTTATAGGAACCTACAAGAGTCCTTTCTGCATAATTTGATGTCAGTTCCCACTAGGTGAGAGAAGACAGTGAAATACAAGTAGTCAATAGAATCCTTAAAAGTCCTACTACATAAATTCAAGTATCCAAACACAAGAACCTATAAGATACAAAACTACTCTACATGTTGGTGGTTGTTGGGTAACCTTCATATATACCACAGAGTGCTTTATCTGTTTAAAGTGTTTAGTTACAAAATAAAGGAAGGGCTTCCCTGGTGGCGCAGTGGTTGAGAGTCCGCTTGCCGATGCAAGGGACACGGGTTCGTGGCCCGGTCCGGGAAGATCCCACATACCGCGGAGCGGCTGGGCCCATGACCCGTGGCCGCTGAGCCTGCGCGTCCGGAGCCTGTGCTCCGCAACGGGAGAGGCCACAACAGTGAGAGGCCCGCGTACCGCAAAAGAAAAAAAAAAAAAAAAAAGTGGGCTATATGTGTGTGTAAGTCAGAGAGAAAGAAATTGATAATGTTCACTGATCTTTTCAAATGGCAATTCTGGGGTGTGTGAGAATGAGGACATTGTAGGGAGTCTTTGATGAGCCAGCCCCTCAGTAAGTGCAAGGAGCAGTGAGATGTCTCCACAGCACTGCAGCCAACTTCCACCCTTCCCTCTTAAACACAGCCACGTAATGCTGTCACTCTGGACCAGTACTACATATGTTGAATAAAAGACGTCTAAAGATAAATAGCCCTGCCCTACTTGACAAAGACTGGAGAGTTGCTTCAGGTTTCTTCTAGTTGCTTTATTACTGTCTTCTCGATTCTGAGATGGCAGCTCCAAGGATGGAAATGAGATATAGTCCCTGCTTCTTGTAGGCTTGCTCACTGCCTTCGCTCAGGGTCTGGATAAAAGGCACAGGAGCAAAGCTGCCCCTCAGACTCACGCCAAGGTCTCTGTTCAACTGCAGACTACACAGTTCCACATTTTTTCCGCCCTAATATGCTATCACTGTCATGCTTGCTTCTTAATCCACATACTCCGTCCTTCACAGGTTCTCAGAAAGGGTGACCAGTCCTTGGGAGGCTATTTCTAAGTTCTGCTCTAATAACATGTACCCTTTAATGAGTACTATGTATCAGACACTGTACTAAATACACTTCATTTAATCTTCACAACGTTTAAAGGTAGATATTATTAATCCCATTTAACAGACTGGGAAACCAAGGCTTAGAAAAGTCAACTAATTTGTCTAAGGTCATACTTCTGGGAAGAATTTTGGGATCTGTCCTTCCGAAAGGCATGCATGCCTGTAGCCACTATTCTATATTTGGGGGAGGAGCAGCACAGAGCATCAGAAAGGTCACAGGCTTTCCAGCCAGAAGCCTGGCCACTAATTCGTGTGTGATCTTAGGTGATTATTTAACCTCTCCAAGCCTCTATCACTTCATCTTCAAGGTGAGAAAAATCATTCTACCCGGCCTTTCTTCCACGGTTGAAGACAGTATCAACACCTGTTGCTGCATTCCAAGAAGTCCACTTCTCTTGAACAAAGTTCCCTGTCCATCTCTTCAAGGTCAGGAAGGAGAGGTGGGGTGGAGAAGAGTTGCAGGAAAAGGAGGTCTAAAACTAAGTTTAGAAGTTATATGTCTTATTTTCAAATTTCATATTTGCCTTTGTGTTACAGTATGGAGAAACATGGACCCTCGTGTTTAAAAACAAATTCTGCTAATATTAAAGTTATCTAGACATGAAATTAATCAAAATAGGCAACCACATAGTATATGCTCAATAAATAACTGAAGGAACGGCAGAAGGAAGGCAGACAGAGAGCAGACAAAACTGGCATTCTCTCTTGATCTCTCCTAGCCTGTTGGCATTTCATTTCCCGTGCATGTGACTAATTGGGGCTCTGAGTCTCTATCAAATTAATTTGGTCAAAGTTATTTAATTTCACTCTGGCATTAGCAATGGTAAAGAACTTAAAAGCAATACAGTGACAAATATTCTTGCTAAAGCGTAACATTCTATGATTTGAGCAGCCCTATGATTTTTTGTGACTGAGGCATCATGTTACGATGAGCCTATTTTCTTGAACTTTCAAATTGGCTATAACTGAAGCAACACTCATGGACACCAAAGACACACATACATGTAGAGCCGATCTAAAACTGAAGCTGCCGACAGTAGCTAATAAAATCCCAGTGCACATGTTTATTCCTACAGCCATCCGTTAACACAACGCTGACACAGAAAGATCCCTAACAACCTGCTAGTGATCCTTTGGGGAACTCTTGGAAGAAACACACAGAGATGAGGTGAAAATGAACTTATGATGGTTTGGTTAAAAGCAGTGTTTGAAAGAAGAAAGTAAAAGAAAGTAAAAATAGAGTAAAAGTAATAACTGCAGGGGACCCCTAACCATACAGTGGGGGTTTGGGTGTTTAGAGAAAATGAAATAGTCACGATCCTAAATGAAACACACTTGTGGCTGAAGCTCTGCAACACAATCACAAAATGAATCCATTTTATCCACTCTTAACACTGCTAAAAAAGCGCAGAGATGCCAGTATAGATCCATTCAAAACTCTGTTAACATGAGGAACATAGTGAATATGCTCTACCTAGGGGAACACCTGTAATGAAGCCACCACTGGAAGGATGGCATTTCTGTTCTACCGTATGACATCACCATGTCAGTGCCGGGATTTATTATGACTCAGACTGCAAAATCACCCAGAACCTCTGGCCCCTTCCCCCAGTTCCCCAGGTCTGTAAGGACAAGAGGGTGGCTCTGGATGGGGGCAGGGGAGCAGCAGCAGGAACAACACGGCATTTCTCCCATCATTCTGAAAGCCTCTCCATACCCCTACCTTCCCATTACCAAGTCCCCAGACAGACTCCACCAACTAGTCTCAAATGTGCACCAAAGTTAACCTTCTAGAAGAGACCTGGAAATTTTACATAGTCAGAAATGGAGTTGTTGTCTGTAAGAAAGGCTGGGGGAGTTAAGGAGCTTATATCCGAGATCTCTCTCCTCACCTGTTCTCACTCAATCCCATTAAAATTGTTCATCACAGCACAATGTTCAGACACAAAATGTTTCCCCTCAGAGTCAGAGGGCTTTAAGTGAAAAGTATTACATTGTCAAGAGATCATCCATTTCTGACTGAGACAGCATTTGGAATATCAAACACCAGGCACAAAGTCAGAACCTATTAATACTTACCACAGACAAAGTAAACATACACAAAAGCTTTTAATTAACCCTATCCAACAGAAGCAGAAAGAGTATCATGCCCCATAATAGCTAGGAAAAGCAAAGAACTCCCAATAAATATATTGCTTTTTTTTCAATGGGAGGGGGTAGTAGCTACAAGTTTCATTGAGCATAAGATACCAAGAATTACACAAGAAGCTGCAATGCAAATGTTGGACCCAATAAGAGCAATTGAAGTGGATTCTGAAATGTGGTTAAACTACTTTATCTAATACTATTAACAAACAAGAAGATCTTTAGTTAGTTGGCAGGAAGATAGTTGCTATCAGCCAATTTGATTTTCCTGAATGGAGAAGACGGGCATGCACTTTTTTCCCCGATAAAAGCCGTAAAGTCCCAAAGTTTTGTTTCTGGAATCATAAGTTACTATGCAGTGTCATACTCTTCCTGACAGGCCTACAGTCTCCTTTTACCTGTTCCCCAATATTGGGAGGGGAGGGGAAAGTGTTTGCTTGGAGCATTTTTTTTTTTTACTGAAACCTGTTTTTAAAGTGAATCGTTTAGAAACCTGATAGTAAATCAGAAATTGATCAAGAGTTAACATCTAAGGAGAACGAAAAATGAAATTATCCTTCCAAGCCACATGGAGTGGCCAACACTCTGAGACCTAAAATAACCAAGATTTCTCGTTAGTCAGGGAGGGTATGTAGAAGATTTAGTCAACTGAGCTTCACAAGATGCCCTACAGCTCGTGAGCACGAAAGGAAGTCGATTCTGTTTATCCCTGACTTAAGGACCTTCCTCATCCCCGCTTCCCACAGAAGGCTACATCTGGGCTGGTTTGCTAGTCTCCAAACTCAGTAGGGCCCGCGCCAAGAATCAGTCACCTGCGAGGTGCCACTCAACCCTTGGGTGCAACAAGGCCGGCACACCTTCCAAGTGTCCTCTCTCCCTTCTCCTCCACTCCCAGAGCCCGACCCAGAACTGCATTATCTCCGGGGACCGAAAAGCCAACAGACCTTTTAAAGAAAAAGAGGGAGTGCGGGGTCTGTATTATCTAACAATATACAATAGATAAGGCTTCTAGAAAACGAAAGTAGCGAGGGGAGAGGGACAGGGATCGGGGAGGCGAGGGGTGCCAGGCGTCGGGGAGCTTTCGCCACCACTTACTCGAAGGCGAAGAAGAGTCCGCTAGTGACCAGGATGAGGATGAGAGTCAGGTAGAAGACGCCCGTCTGCCGGGCCATCATGATCCTCCCGTTGCAGAAGAACCTGTTTCTTCCCGGGAAAACCTCCCATTTCCTCCGGGCCGCGATTTTCTTCTTCTTGTGGGGCGACTCCATGGGGGAGGAGCTGTGGGTGCTGATCTGACTGTACTCGCAGTCTTTCATGGGCCCGCCGCCGCCGGGAGGCATCCACGAGGGCAGCCGGCTGGGGGCGCACACCCCCAGCAGCCCCCCGGCCGCGCGGCCCCCGCCGAGCCACGACCGCCGCCGGCCGCCCGGCCGCCCCCAGAGCCTCGGCGCCGCGGCCCCTAGGCAGGCTCCCGGCTCGGCGACAACTTTGCCGAGGACACCCAGGTTAACCCTTTGGGGAGCCCAGCTGTCATAGCCGGATCCCCTGCCTAGAGGGACGGTGCTCGCCCGCAGCCCGCGGCGGCGGTCCTCAGTTGCTTCCAGCCCGCGTGCTGGGGCTCCGGGACCCCGCGGGGCGCGGGGGGCTGCCCAGTCGCCCCCGTGCTTGCCGTGCGCCCTCCCCCTCGCACAGCCGCTCGCTCGGCCCCGCAGCCCCCGGCCCTCCGGCCGCGCCTCGGCTCTGGCCCGCCGACCCCCGAGCGCTGCGCCCAGAGGCGACACGAGGCGGCGGCCCCGGCGCCGGCTTCCTCAGGAGCCACTTCTGCGCCTCGGTCAGGTTTATTCTAATCCTTCCTCCCGGCGGCGGATCCTCCCCAGGAGAGAGCGATGGAAACTGGGAGGCAGCTTGCGGCCCCAGCAACCCCTCCCAGGGGTGGGGAAACCAAGCACGTTATTCTGTCAGGAGCGGGCTCGGCGACAGCCCGGGCGCTGCTCGCGCGGCGACCCCGCGCCGGCGCGCCTGGCAGCCGAGCCGAGTCCGCGGCCCCCGCGCTGAGCTTGCCGGGGCCGCCTGGGCTGAGAGGGTCGCGGCGGCGGCTCGCGGGTTGCGCGGCCAGGGGCTCCCTGGTTCCCTCCGGCCCCATAGGAGCCAGGCCCGGCGCAAGGAGGGCCGCCGGGAGCGGCGGAGCGCGTCTCTGGGCCGCGGGGCGAACGCCACAGACACTTGTTTGCGAGGATGAGTCCCGGCGCGCGCGCCTCGCTCCGAGCTGGTCCGCCTCCTCCCGGCCCGGTGGGCGGCGGCCGGCGCCTCGCCCGCCGGGCTCCTCCTCCGGCTCCTCCTTCTCTCGGGCGAAGCCCGCACGGGCTCGGAAGGGTCCCCCGCCCCCGTGCCCACCAGCAGGGCAGGCGAGGCCCCGGGGCGGGCGCTGGACACCGTCCGGCATCGCCCAAGGGCCTCTCCGGCCGGGCACCCGATGCCCCGCCGCGCGCATTCCCACAGACTTCTGTCCGCTTCCCGGCTTCTCCCGGTTTATTCCCGGCGGCCGCTGCCGCCTCGGGACACACATTTACGCAGCAACACGCAAACCCATTCTGGCGACTCCTGGGGACCCGAGGAACCGGCGCGGAGTGGTGACCCTCCCCTGTCCGCCCCGACTCTCCCTCTCCCTCCCCCAGCCGGGCGCGTGCTCGAGTGGCGGGGGCTCTGCTGCTGCCCGGGAGTGGGTTGGGGGTGCCCCGGCGACAGGATGGGGAGGCGCTGCACGAGGCGGGCCGGACTCCGGGATGGGGGCTGCGGGCGGGAGTCTCCGTGCTCGGCCAGCTTCCAGGCTTCCCGCGGGGAGGAGGGGACAGCGAAGCGCCCTGGGTCCCTCCCAGACGACAAGCCCCGTGGCAGCCAGGCTCTGCGTGCGTTGCTGCTTCCCCTGCCCTTTCTCACTTCTCCGACACGGGCGCTCACAATTTGCTCGCTTTATTTCTCTCCTTTCCCCCCGCGAGCTCCCAAGGCGGCAGAGGGGCCACCCACTGTGCTCTCCCGCCCCGCCCGACTGTCCCCAAGGATCTGCTCGTGCGCTCGGCCCTGGCTTTGCAGCGGGGTCTGAACCCTCCCGCCGTGGGCACAGCCGGTGGGCCGCGAGAGCGAAGACGGGGCGGGGACGATCGGTTTTCCGCGCCCCAATTTCCTTTCACGGCCTATTGGGACGTGTAGTTCTTCCTCTCGCCGTCCGGCTCCGAGAGGAGACGCGACTAGGGGACCAAAAAACTACAAGTCCCTGCATCATCCGCGACGAGGGCGGGAGAGGCGTGGTGCTGAGCGTTCTGGTGCTGTTTGGTTGGAGATGGAAACCCAACAAAGGGAAGGGCTGGGGTTCTGCTGCGCCTTTTCGGTGCTGGGCGCTTCACACGTTACGCACGTTCTTTATCTAATCTTCACGACAACCCTGCGAGGCACTATTGTATCCAGCCGACTACTTGCCAGAGATCACAAACCGCCCGGGTGGTCGAGATGGGATTGAACCCAGAGCCCTGAGAATTTCACTTATTAAGCGCTGCCTAGGTGAGCGGTGTCAAAGGGAGATGAGATTGGTTTATCCAAGAGAGGAAAAGAACTAGGGCCGGTTGGGAAGAGCTTCCTGTAGTAAGGAAAAAGTGGTGGGAATGGCAGTTCGAGTAGGACCTGAAATTATAAGGAGTTATGAATAAAAATGGTATTTACCAGGATCCATCATAAAGCAGGTTAGGGGAATGGGTAGGACCTTAGTTAGAAATGGGTCCGAATGGTTTTAGATATTGCGTGACCAATGAGCACATTGTAGGTACAATTCAGTACTCTGCGGCTGTACTGATTTTTAAAAAACAACTGGCAAACCTCAGACAATTCAAATGAAAACTCTCCCATGCTCTCCTATCCTTTAGCTCATGGGATCAACAGGATGTTATTTGATTTATTTCAAGCACCTTTTCTCCAGGTGTCCAGTTAATATACTAAATACATTGA
This sequence comes from Monodon monoceros, assembly GCF_005190385.1. NCBI lineage: Eukaryota > Metazoa > Chordata > Mammalia > Artiodactyla > Monodontidae > Monodon > Monodon monoceros. The sequence continues at coordinate 78,985,473 of NW_021703771.1, read as the reverse complement.
CTTGGTTGCTTGAAAAAAAGACTCCTATTCTTGTTCTCAATTAAGCCCTTAATTTTTCTGGCATCGTGGTTATGCTTTTTAATAGTCCTTCTCTATTAGAGAAACATACAAAAATATCTGCATGTGCTTTAAAATAGTCCAGCCCATCCACCCCCAAAAAACATGAGGATATAGATATTGGCAAACTTGAAAATTGTTAATGTTGGGTGATAGATATATCTTTATTAGTTATCTGTGGCAGCAAATTATCACAAACCTAGAAGCTTAAAACAACACAGATTTATTATCTCAGTTTCTGTGGGTCAGGTGTCCAGGCACTTGGGTCATCTGCTTAGGGTCTCGCACCTGCCATCAAGGTGTTGGCTAGGCTGCATTCTCATCTGGAGGCTCAATTGGAAAAGAAACAGCTTCCATGTTCACTTGGGTCGCTGGCAGAATTCATTTCCTTGCAGCTGTAGGACTGAAGACCTTGGCTTTTGCTGGCTGTCCACTGGAGACTGCCCTCAATTCCTAGGTGGCACCTGGCATTCATGGGCCAGCACGGCCACTTACTTCATCAAGTCGGCAAGGAGAGTCACCAGAGCAAACCTGCTAGCAAGATGGAATCTCATATAACACAAGGTAATCACACAGGGGTGACATCAAATGTGCCATACTCTATCCGTTAGAAAGCAAGTCACAGGGGAAGGGATATTACAAGGGTGTGAATACTAGGATGAGCGGCTACCCTAGGGTTTGTCCACCACCGTGCACAAGAGGGTCCATGTTTATGTTTGAAATTTTCCATAATAAAAAGAAATGAATTACATCTTTAAAAATTATCTCTAAATTTCCCACTGCCAGCAAGTTTCTAGATAAGCTGATATGATTGTTTGCAGTTGTCTTCCTAAGAATTCCTTGTTTCTTCCTACTCCATGTTTACTCAGACCTGTGGCAATTAGCTTAGGACATATACTTAAATTCACTAGAACCTGGCATGACAGCCATGGATTTTAACTCACCACCTAAAAACTACTCTGTAAGGTGTGGTAGAGTTTATTCAGTCATTTCTCAATTATTTAGGGGTGTAGTTTGTGCGAAGTATTTTTTTTTTTTGCAGCAGGAATATAAAAGGATCCAAGATAGAAGTTTATATTTGGGTGCTAGAGGGAGAGGTGGAGAGAAAAAACAATAAATGCAAATAAAATGCACACCAAAAAAGGGAAATAAACGACTAAATGATAAGACAATTTCAGAGAGACGTGACATGAACAAAAAAACAGAGCAGGGTTGTTGGATAGAGAGACTGGGGTGGGGTGAGAGACCTCTGTGGAGGAGACGCTTGAGCAGAGAACCAAATGGTAAGAAACAGCAAGTACAAAGACCTCAAGGCAGATCAAGCTTGGAAAGTTCTAGGGGTGCAAAGTAAACACAGTCTGGCTGGAATGGAGTGAGGGACAGGATGAAAGCTAGAGGAAAGGCCGGGTGAGGCATCTGGACTCTAGTCTCCGTGCACTGGGAAGTCACTTAATCTGTGACCACCATTATAGTAAGTGTGGAAGGGTCAGGAGGAGAGTAACATACAGTGCTTGCCCTCAGGAATATATAGCCTCCAAACTTTAATGCTAGAAGGACCTCGGTGCATCTAGAATTATAGACCAAAACATTTGTTTTTTATATGGGAAAATTTGAGGCCCAGAAAAGGAGTTACCTGCAAAAAATTCCTTGAGAATGCCTCACAATATTAAATAATTCATAAATGAACCTTGAACTGAAAGAGTGCATCCTCTGATTTAAAGCTTTAGAAAACTGATAACTAGTGATTATTTAGTGCCCGTCATGTGCAAGGCATTGTGGTAAAGCAGTTGAATATGGCAGAGAAGCTACAGTCTAGTTGGGAAAACAAGATGTAGACACATAAGAAAGTAAGTAATGGAAGAAAATTATGTAATAAAAATCACTATCATTTCTGGAATATCTTCTTGTATTAGGCAATACCCTGATTCTTTACACATTTAGCTTATTAAATCAAAAGGACAACCTGACAAGGTAAGGAATGTTACCTTTCTTGCACAGAGGAGAAAACTGAAGATCAGAGAGGTTAGGTGATTTGCCCAAGGTTTCATAGCTGGTAAGTAACGGAGTCAGGATTGATGGCCAGGTGTGCATGTCTGATTCCACTACACAGTGGAGGAGTATACTGTGTCTGACTCACTGCCAACTGAGTAGGGAAGAGTATCTTGATTTCAGCGGAAAGGGAGATCTATGAGGCCTAGACTGTAGCAAAGTGAGATCCAGGACTCTGACAATATGATAGGCAGGACAAGAGGGGTTAGGATCTCAAGGAGATGGGAAGGGTGGGAAAACACATGATGTTTCCAGTTAGAGTGGAATTGACAAGGATTCAAGAGCAAATACTTTACTTGGGAGAGGATTCCTTAAAACACTGCTGAGACAGGAAGTGAGCTAGGGAGGGGTGAGCCTATAAAGCTTGCATGGAGAAGCTGCCACTGTGGGCGGCTGGAGCTCAGACCCTCCAGGCAACTGTGGGAGGTGGTACAGACCCTGCCTCACAGTTTCCCCACCTGAAGGGCGAGTTTGCTGAACTTTGTCCACCAACCCATCTGTTATTAGCTGGGAGCCCCTTATGGGAGCACTAACTCTTCATCTTCTTTACATTGGGCCACGCTCCTAAAGCTACCACAGCCGTGAACCCTAAGAGCACCAAGCTGGCCCTCCCTTGAGTGTTGGTGGTATCTTTGATTCCAGCGCATCGTTCCTTGTTCTCATCTGCCTCAGTGGGTTTACCGACAACAGGGGTTACATTATTAACAAAATTAGAGCTTTGTTCCTTTCATCTGAGCATTCCACAAACCCACCTCGGTCATTCTCAGAATACCTCCAAGCAGCCAGGAGAAAGTACGGTCTTATCCACGGTGAAGGGGGAAGACATTCAGATCCCAAGACAGATGATTTGTATACCTTTCGAGGCCAAGATGAGTGTGCACCTGTGTGGTCAAAGTACGTAAGTCAAAGGGACCCAGTGCTAGAAGGAGAACTTTGAAAATGCCAGAAGGGGATTTCTTTTGAGAGTTCAGGGCTGGTAATTCAGGAATTAGCTCAGGAAATAATTGCCAAAGCTCCCATAGCAGACAAAATTCCTCAGAAAATCAGGCACCCTAATTCCTTCCAACCCAGAGAGTTTGCTCCAAGTTTTACATGTGCTCAGCACATCTGGGAACATCTTGTGTCAAAACACGTAAGATGTTTAAAGTAATAAACTCAGCCCTGCAAGGAAGAAATTGGATGAGGCAGAAAAAATGTAATCCAAAATGTACTTATAATGTCCCCAGTGACTTTTTCTTGGCTCTTTTAACACCAAAAAGTTACTTTTTAGGATTTTAATAAAAATAATTCATGTGCATTGAAACCATTGTATTACAAAAAATTTTCTTACACATAAATATGAAAAATGTAAAAGTTCAAATTCCCATTACCTTAAGATGACAGTCATTAACATTTTGTTGACCATCTGTTATGTAATTCATTTTATCCACACACATATCATGTTTTTTATATATAAATTTATTTTATTTATTTATTTTTGGCTGCGTTGGGTCTTCGTTGCTGTGCACAGGCTTTCTCTGGTTGTGGTCGTTGCAGCACGTGGGCTTCTCATTGCGGTGGCTTCTCTTGTTGTGGAGCACAGGCTCTAGGCGCACAGGCTCAGTAGTTATGGCTCGCGGGCTCTAGAGCACAGGCTCAGTAGTTGTGGTGCACGAGCTTAGTTGCTCCGCGGCATATGGGATCTTCCCGGACCAGAGCTCGAACCCGTGTCCCCTGCCTTGGCAGGCAGATTCTTTTTTTAAAAAATAGATTTATTTTATTTATTTATTTTTTGTCTGCGTTGGGTCTTCATTGCTGTGTGCGGGCAAGCGGGGGCTACTCTTCGTTGCGGTGCATGGGCTTCTCATTGTGGTGGCTTCTCTTGTTGCGAAGCACGGGCTCTAGGCCCGCAGGCTTCAGTAGTTGTGGCACGCGGGCTCAGTAGTCGTGGCTCACGGGCTCTAGAGCGCAGTCTCAGTAGTTGTGGCACACGGGCTTAGTTGCTCTGCGGCACGTGGGATCTTCCCAGACCAGGGCTCGAACCCGTGTCCCCTGCATTGGCAGGCGGATTCTTAACCACTGCGCCACCAGGGAAGTCCACACACACGTATCATTTAATAAAAATGGAATCGTGTCATGAGTCCTGTTCATCCTGTATGCTTTTTTAAAGTGTCATCCCTAACCCCTACTATTTCCCAAGTAACCAATGTAAACAATTTAGTCTATATCCTTCTCCAGGCTCATATAATTATAGGCAAACTGTATATACACATATATGCAGTTCATAATCCAATTTCATCAATTGTCTGAATAATGTACTTTATAATTAATCTTTCCTAGTTCACGATCCAGCCCAGGTTTCATACCTAGCACTTACTCTTTCAATATGGAACAGTTCTACCTCCTTTCTTTTAGTTTCTTGATCTTGACATTTTAGAAGAGTTTAGGCCACTTATTTTGTACAATGTCACTCCATTTGGGTTCGACTGGCATTTCTTCACAGTGTAATCCACAATGGGGCTCTCATCAGGTTTCAGCCACAGGCATGAAGGCAACGTTGCTGAAACTACAAGATACCTGTGTGGGTCACACCTGCTGCTGCCTCTGGGCCTGCAGTTCCTCACAGGATTTCGAAGAAGCATGTCCATACTGCTTCCAGCTGCAGGTGCTGGATAAAGCTGGAATGTATCTCCAGCCCAAGGCTAAACTGACACCCCAAAGTACAGACACTTATTAATTGAGAAGCAAAATAAATATGCACTCAGGTTTAAAGAAGCAAAAATTATGAAGAAGTAGAAAGGCTCCAAAACTGTTTTGTTGATTACTTGTAAAATATGCATCAGAACACTAACTGGTAAAATAACAGGAAAAGGAGAAGGATCCTATGGACGATGAGAAACAATTCTACCACTCCTCAGATTTAACCCTTGCAGGAAGACACAGAGACTAAAGTTCTGAGTTCTGCAAGTCTGGTTCCAATGGCGAGAGCCCAGCCTGGTTTTCAAAACACCTACATCTGGACAGTCAATACCCATTTGCTCCTCAAAGGACATGAGCAAAACAAAGAAACACTTCTCTTAACTAAAAATGCAGCTTAGTCAGAAAGAATTCCAAAAGAATCCAAAGTGGATTTCAGAAATTTCTTGTCTCCTCTGTAAAGAATGGATTTTGAGAAATGTGTAATGCTATTTCGGAACTAAAGCTAGTCAGTAAAAAACTTGTTTGACTTTTATTTATTTTCTGAATACATGGAAACCAAATCCAAGAACAAACTTTCCTTGACATCCTTGGCATTTGTGGGAAATAAAAACCTCACTGGAATGAATAACTGAAACCTACCCACCTCAAGTGTTGGTTGTGAGATCAAAAAAATATGTGAAAGTGCTTGTCAGTAGTAAACTCATAAGCAGGTATTACTGGTACTCTTATTATTTTCCCTTTTCTCATCAGTTTTTACCATTTATATCATTCTCTTTCAAAAGGAGATTGAGACCTTTATAAGCGTGTCTACTCAGAAGGACATCATGGGGGGGTCAATAGCCTGACTGCTAATTCAGAAAACTGGTGTGTCCTTTTTCTCCTACAAACATCTGCATAACTGTACATTAGTGAAACCTGAAGATTATCCCTATTTGGGGTGTAAAAATATCCAGGATATTCTTAATTATAGATGATCTAATAAGATAAAGATACAAATATATTTTATAGAAATTTTCGTTTTTATAACTTTCTGTTGTTCCTGTAGTAATATTTCACCTTAAGAGACAGTTTAATTTGTTCTAGTACAGACTTATTTCTGGGTTTAAAATTATTTCAAAATGTCAACTTTTACTTTAGCTATCTTACATCTTTTCTGGAACAACATAGGTACAATTTGCTTTTTGTTAATAAGCTAAGATTGTTTTCCACCTTTCTATTTAGCTCATTTAGATATGTTGAAGAAAAATCAGGTTATGCATTTTTGGTGGGAAGTGATGTGTCTTTCTCAGCATCAGGTCCAAAGGTCCATGGTGCTGGTTTGTCCCAATATTCATGATATTCATTTTGATTACTAGGGTAAGGAGGTTTCACTAGGTTTTTCCAATATAAAGTTGTTATTTTCCTTTGTAGTTAATAAATACAAAGACTGCAAATGTCTTGTTCTTCATCAAACTCTCACCTACTAATTTTAGTATCTATTGATTTCTTGATTCTATTTCCTTCCCTTTCCTCCCTTCCTTCCTTCTTTCTTTCCTTTATCTTTCTCTCTCCCCCCTACCCACTTTTGTTGGCATAAGAAAGACCTTTCTTTTCTTCCCCATTTATTTATTGATTCACTGGTTTATTTATATCAGTATGGCCCCATAGATACTTTTATTATTCAATGGGATATAATCTATTGTTTTTTGTTTTTAATTTATTTATTTATTTTTGGCTGTGTTGGGTCTTCGTTTCTGTGCGAGGGCTTTCTCTAGTTGCGGCGAGCGAGGGCCATTCTTCATCGCGGTGCATGGGCCTCTCACTATCGCGGCCTCTCGTGTTGCGGGGCACAGGCTCCAGATGCACAGGCTCAGTAGCTGTGGCTCACAGGCCCAGTTGCTCCGCGGCATGTGGGATCTTCCCAGACCAGGGCTCGAACCCATGTCCCCTGCATTGGCAGGCAGATTCTCAACCACTGCACCACCAGGGAAGCCCTAATCTATTGTTTAGTTATAAATAACTACAACTATAATCTGTCAGTAGTTATTTTGACATTCAAACTGTTCCAGATTTGGCTAGCATGAGCCCCTTCATGCTAACTCCTGTGAAATTTGACATGACTCAGTCACTCCTTGAGCACTTGCTTCCCTAACTGCCTCAATCAGATGTTCCAGGGTCCCCCTGTACTTTTCCTGTCCCAGCCCTGCAATCTGTCATTTCTCCAAGGGGTCCTAGTTCCTTTTAGTGGAAAACACATATATGTTTATATATCTCTGTCTATTTATATATCTATTAAAACATAGGCACAGATATTTATTTTTCTCAATGCTAAAAACCATGTTTTCAAACTGATAACATGCACTTCCAATCAAAAACTACAAGCTGTAATGCATGCTTCTCACTTTCCATACTTGTAGCTCATTCCTTCCATTATTCTCAATGTATTTGTTCATTTCTTCAAGTCTAGAGTACAAAAAAGTTTTGGAACTGCTAACCCATGCCACCATGAAAAGCAAACCAGCAAACTAGAGTTAATTAATTATTTACAGTTCTTTTGTTTTGTTTTAGAAAAAAAAAAAGTGTACATCCTTGCATGTTCCCAATGTTGGGGGTAAAGCAACAACTATGTCATCATTAAATATGATGTTACCTTTGGGATTTTTATAGATGCCTTTATCAGGTTGAGGAGGTTTCCCTCTACTACTGGTTTGCTGAGAGTTCTTATATATATGGATGCTGAATTTTGTAAGATATTCTTTCTGCACCTATTGAGATGATTCATTTTCTCCTTTATTCTGTTAATATGATGTATTACACTGATTGATAATTGAATGCTAAAATTTACATTTCTAACATAATCCTCATTTGGTCGAAATGCATTGTCCTTTTCATATATTATTGGATTTGGATTACTAATATTTTGTGAAAAAACTTACATCTATGTTAATGAGAGTTATTGGCTACTGATTTTTTTTTTTTTTTTTGCGGGGGTCAGGGGAGGTCATGTCTTTGTCAAGTTTGATTTCAGGATTCTCCTGACCTCATAAAAACAAGATGGGAATTGTTTCTTCATCTATTTTTTTGAGAAGGTTTGGTAGGGTTGGTATTGTTTACTTATTAAATGTTTGATAGAATTCACCAGTTAATTATTTGGTTCTGGAGTTCTATTTGAGGAAAAGATTATGATATCAAACTCAATGTCTTCAAAAGATATAGAACTACTCTTATTTTTTAGTTCATCTTGTGTCAGTTTGGGTAAGTTATACTGTTAAAGAAATTTTTCTATTTCATTTAAGTTGTTGGATATATTGGCATAAATTTGTTCATAATATTCTGTCATTATTTATTTAATGTCCATAAGATCATTTATTGTAGATACTGGCAATTTTCTTAATCAGTCTTGCTAAGGGTTTATCAATTTTATTATTTTTTTTCAGAAAACCAAATTTTTGCCTTGTTAATTTAAGCTATTGTTTATTTTCTATTTCACTTATGTCTGTTCTTACCTTTATAATTACCTTCCGTCTATTTACTTTGGGTTTAATTTGCTCATATTCTTCTAGATTCTTAAGGTAGAACCTTAGATTGATTGTAAACCTTTTTTCTTTTCTAATATAAATATTTAAAACTATAAATTTCCCTCCAAGAACCTCCTTAGCTACATCCCACAAAATTTGATATGTTGTATCTTTATTATCATAATTCAAAGTATCTTCTAATTGTCCTTGTGATTTCTTCTTTTATCCATGGTTTATTTAGAACTGAGTTGTTAAATTTCTAAGTATCTTAGAGTTACTGACTTCTAATTTAATAATTTTGAGATCAGAGAACGGGCTCTAAGATTTCAATCCTTTTAAATTTATTGAAACTCATTTTATTTTCAAGCATATGGTCAGCCTGTTACGATTCCAGGTGCACTTGGAAAGAATGTGTTTCTGCCATTCTTATGTGTGGTGTTCTTTAAATGTCAACTGGTTCAAGATGGTTGATAATTTTGCCAGGTCTTTTATACCCTTACTGTTTTCTCTAGTTGTCCTAACAGTTACTGAGAGGTAGGTGTTAAAATCTCCAGCAATGTTTTTTCTACTTTCCCTTTAGTTCTGTCAGTTTTTGCTTCATGTTTTTGAAGCCTTGTAATTAGGAGCATATACATTTATAATTGTTTAACTGTTATATATTCCCAATGAATTGGCCATTTTGTTGTTATAAGTGTTCTTCTTTTCTCTGGTTATATTCCTTGTCTTGAAGTAATTTTTTATAGTATTAATTTGCCAGCTCAGTTCTCTTATGTGTACTGTTTGCACGGTACATATTTTTCCATTATTTGACTTTCAACTCCTCTGAAACTTTGCATAAAGGTAATTATTTTAAACAGCATGTACTTAGGTCTTGCTTTTTTACCTCGTCTGACAGTCTCTGTTTTTAATGGGAGTGTTTAGTACATTTATATTTAATGTAATTACTGATATGGTTGGATTTAGGTCTACCATTTTTATTTGTTTTCTATTTGTCTGATCTGATATTTTGATTCTTTGTTACTACTTTTGGTTTTATCAAAAAAAATTCAATATTCCATTTTAACTCATCGATGGGCTTTTAACCTATTCCTCTTTGCCTTACTTTTTAGTAGTTTCTCTAGGGATTAAAATATGCATACTTGTCACAGTCTTTATGTAAATGATCATGATGAAAAACCACAATTGAAACAATACCACTGCTGGTGAGGAAGTGAAACAATGGAATTCTCATATACTGCCTCCATCTAGGCCTTTAGTACTATTAGGAGGAAGACAGGTACAAGAGCATTCACTGAAGCATTGTTGTTGTTGTTTATTTTTATTTTCTTATAAAGCTTACCTTTTAAAATATTTTTATTTATTTATTTATTTATTTATTTATTTTTGGCTGCATTGGGTCTTCGTTGCTGCATGCAGGCTTTCTCCAGTTGCAGCGAGCAGGGGCTATTCTTCGTTGCGGTGCGCGGGCTTCTCATTGCGGTGGCTTCTCTTGTTGCAGAGCACAGGCTCTAGGCACTCGGGCTTCAGTAGTTGTGGTTCGCGGGCTCTGGAGCGCAGGCTCAGTAGTTGTGGCGCATGGGCTTAGTTGTTCCGTGACATGTGGATCTTCCTGGACCAGGGATCAAACCTGTGTCCCCTGCATTGGCAGGTGGATTCCTAACCACTGTGCCACCAGGGAAGTCCTGTTGTTGTTTTTTAAATAGTAAAAAAAAATTAAAACTTGAAATAGCCTATATGTCCATTAATAGGGGATTAGATAAATAAATTCTGAGCTATTTATTCAATAGAATATTACATAGAGTGAAATGGAATAATTAAAACTATAATAATAAACATAAATTTCAAAAAATATATTGAATGAAAAGAGAAATTTGCTGAAGGTCACAAAAATATATCTTTTCTATGAATTATAACAGGATATACTGTTTATGATTACATACATATATAAGTATATACTAAAATTCCCCCCAAAACCCTAAGGCATGCTAAACACAAAATTCAGGGTATTCTTTTTGCAAGAGAAGGAGGGAGGAAAGGAGAAGACGAGGATCAGGAGTCCAAGCTGCGTGGCTGATAGGAGGGAGTTTTTATATCTTTATTGTATCATTATCTAAACTTTTTTATGTTCCTGCAGTATTTCTTAATATTTTTTGGAAGAACAGGATTACCTTTTTATCTCCATATCCCAGTTTATTTCGAAATGAATAAAAGAATTTCCAAACAATATATTTTTCTCAGTTAAAAATCTATCTGGAAACCACCAAATGTAAGGGACTTTCTCTTTTGACATTTCCTATTCTATAATTAGTGAGAATTCGTTATAATTCTCACTTTGTGGCTTTGTCCTCTGTTGATGAGAGACATCCACATACTCAGAACAGCACTTTATTAGCAAGGTTGATTGTTGAGGTTTAGGCAAAATGTGGGCATTATCAAGCACAGATAAGAAGAAATGGAATACCTGGAACAGGAGAAGACATGTTTAATTTACTAGAAAAATGTAAATAGGTTAAAGTGCTAAGTTACACATCAGTATTGTCGAGGCCTCATGATGGATGGCTCTGTCTACATGTAAATCCATCATCACAAGGAAAACTTACCATGATCTCAATCAACTTTTCTCTGGTAAATGATTATCATCCTCCTGGCAAAAGGGAAAGTAAGTAATAAAATTTCCATTTTTTTAGCTTTGGTATCTTAATAGTGAAACAAATCTAACCATCTAGATTAACAGAGATGTTCAGTGAGCTTGAGGCAAAGCTTTGAAAAATCTCTTGTAGGCTGAAAAAAAGACTGTAGAAGAGGAGATGGGGAAGAAAAAAGGAGACAAGAGGAGTCTAAATGATATGAAAAATTTAAGGTTTGAACCTTAAAAGCTTTGGGCACCCAAGATAAATTTGAATAATATTGATGAACTATATCTTATCCATCTATCCTCAGAGTCCCAGGCATGTGCTAGACTATGGGAGTGCAGAGATGGGTAAGAACTAGTCTCTGATTTTTTTTTTTTTTTTTTTTTTGCGGTACGCGGGCCTCTCACCATTGTGGCCTCTCCCGTTGCAGAGCACAGGCTCCGGACGCGCAGGCTCAGCGGCCATGGCTCACGGGCCCAGCCTCTCCGCAGCATGTGGGATCTTCCCAGACGGGGGCACGAACCCGTGTCCCCTGCATCGGCAGGCGGACTCTCAACCACTGCGCCACCAGGGAAGCCCTCTGATATTAAATGTAGCATCCAGAAGGTAACTAAAGACACTCCCATAAGGCAGGCAATTGCCACAATGATGGTACACACAATAGAGCAAGGGGTCACAGATAAAGGAATACTGTAACTAATGTGGAATCTGACATTTGGTCTGGACCTTTATTCATCCTTAATCAAAGGCAAGAAAGGAAAATTCCAAAACCAAGGAAGGAAGACAACTCTCATGGCATTGTTTAAATATTTGGGAAATAAATGGTGTGAATGAAGAATTATTTTTTAAAATATATATGCTATGGGCTGAAGTGTGTCCCCTCACACCCAATTTCATAAGTTGAAATCCTAATCCCCAGTACCTCAGAATATGGCTGTATTTGGAGATATGGCCTTTAAAGATGCTGGGCCCTAATCCATTTTCATAGGCGTATGTACACAGAGGAAGATCATGTGAAGGCACAGAGAGAAGACGGCCGTCGACAAGCCAACAAGAGAGACCTCAGAAGAAACCAACCCTGCTGACACCTTGATCTCAGACTTCTAGCTTCCGAATTGGTGGAAAAATAAATTTCTATTGTTTAAGCCACCCAGTCTGTGATACTTTGTTATGTCAGCCCTAGCAAAGAACTAATACACTTAAATGTGGTCCACTTAAAGTGATGGCAAAAATCCTGTGTTGACCTACAGTATTCAAACCGTATTATCGATTTAAACACAAGTATAGAATGATCCAATTTTTTTTTTTTTTTTTTTTTTTTGCGGTACGCGGGCCTCTCGCTGTTGTGGCCTCTCCCGTTGCGGAGCACAGGCTCCGGACGTGCAGGCTCAGCGGCCATGGCTCACGGGCCCAGCCGCTCCGCGGCATGTGGGATCCTCCCGGACCGGGGCATGAACCCGTGTCCCCTGCATTGGCAGGCGGACTCTCAACCACTGCGCCACCAGGGAAGCCCCTAGAATGATCCAATTTTGATAAAATCGTGCAACTATGTGCATAAATATAGATAGATGGTAAATGTCACCTTTAATATTTTGTGTGATTTTTTTTTTACTTTCTCCGTTAGGCTTTTCTATATTGGTCCATTATTTTAATAAGCATGTGAGTGGATGGATTCAAGTGGGAATAAATATATAGAGCAAGGAAAGAATGTAGCTCAGGGCATAACCTTGGGGAATGCTGATATTTAAGGGACAGAAGGTGGGAGTGAGCAAAGGCAACAAAGGAGGATTGTCCAGAGAGGAAAAAGACCGGCAGTATTATTCTGAAGAAGCCAACGAAGGGCAAACTTTTAGAAGGAACAGGGCATTACCCAGTGTGAAACGTTGCAGAGAAGGTCTGTACGGAGCCTAGCAGCAGGAGGATGTTGCAGTTGGAAATGAGGACGTCATGCTGTCTTCTGAGAACAGTTTGAAGGAGTGGTGAGGCCAGTTTGTAGGGGTTTGTGGAAAGGATGGGCAGTGTGGAAGGAATGCAGCAAAGTCATGAAGAGTGACAAAAATTACCGATCTTCAGGTATAGCCGCAGACTGTCATCATACTAGGAATAGCCTGAATACAAACCTGGGGATGTCAAGATGCCTATTACCCTAGAAACCCAGAGAAGAGTACCTTAGCAACGTGTACCAAAGCTGCTGTATTCTGCGTGGCGCCTGAGATGTTTCTGGACCCATTCTAGTGTGTGATGTCAATTAGCCTGTAGTCTTTGATTAATGGCAAAGATGTTTCTATAAACCAAAGGCCTTGACAATGAGATCACTTCGTAGCCCCTCTAGAACAGCACAGGGAATGACAGCAGCCAGCAAGTTTTGTTATTAGAAAGGCTCCCAATGTCGCAAGAAAATGTTTATAAGCTTATTTGACTACTAGGGAACATGCTTTCTTGTCTAGTTTCCCTACCTCTTAGCCAGGTTCCCTTGGGATGAGGACACAATAAAAACTAAACAGACAAAAAGAGAAAGAAAGAGAGAGGGAGAGGTATGTGTTTAGAAAGTATGTCAGGCACTGCTCTTTCTTCTTTCACCTTAGCCAGGTGGCCCTGGAATGGCATATCATCAATGTATGGCACTCATATATATATGATTATATATATATATATATATATAATGTGTGTATATATATATATATATACATATGTAAAACAATACATGTATTGGAGTATCATGTGCCAAGCAGCATACTACACACTTTACTTAATTTTTTATTTAATTTTTATATAATCCCCAAATCCCAGTTAGGGGAGTATTTTTGTTTGTTTTGTTTTTTTGTGTGTTTTTTTGCGGTACGCGGGCCTCTCACTGTTGTGGCCTCTACCGTTGCGGAGCACAGGCTCCGGACGCGCAGGCTCAGCGGCCATGGCTCACGGGCCCAGCCGCTCCGCGGCATGTGGGATCTTCCCGGACCGGGGCACGAACCCGTGTCCCCCACATCAGCAGGCGGACTCTCAACCACTGCGCCACCAGGGAAGCCCAGGGGAGTATTTAATATTCTTTTTTTTATTGAGGAAACTGAGGCACAGAAGAGTTACGTTATTTGCTTGAGATCACACAAGTTATTTGATTTAAGGTCATTTCTGGATCTACAGAGGGCACAAAGTAACTTTAGACATTATATCTCCCCCTGAGGAACCTGCACCCTGGTAAAACAAATTAGGCACACAGAGAGTTATCAACACCTAACTGCGGCACATAAATGCTGTATGAGAGGGTCCAGGTGTTCACTCCTAGCTGGGGCAACCAGAAGTTGTCTGAAAGGAGGTAGCTTTAAACTTTAGCTTTGAGGGGGTAGGAAGAATTTTAATAAGTGGAGATTCTTTTCACCACAAAATCAAAATAACAGCTGTTTTCCACCTTCGTTTCTTTGTGTTATTCCTTCCAGCTCTTTTCAGAGCTATCTCTAAACAGCAAAGCATCACCAGCACCAACCTCTTTTTATTCCCATCATCTCTTATTTCCCTCAGGGCACTGAAATTCTTTAGCAATAGCAGACACAGCTGGGCGTGCACAGATGCTCAGATGCCAAAGCAGGTTTTGATTGCCGAACAGCTGTGGCAAGGACAATAGCCCACTTCCCTTTGGACAGGTATCTCTCTGAGTGCTGTTTTGACCAGCTTCTAGGAGAGGCATTGTCTGAGGCAACCAGAATTCACCCTGGAGTCATTTCTGAGCACATCTCTGTCCCATGATGGAGGTGTTATTTGAATTCACCTTCAATTGCTGTCTCTTAAATAAAATTCTAAAATTCTTTGTCTCTTTAAAGTTGGAGGATAGAGGGATTGAGTGGTCAATTTCACACCTGTGATTGGGTGACATGAGCATTGATGAGAAAGTTCATTCGTCTGTACATTCTCCCAGGACTCTCTAGCTCCCATATTTGACCCTGCTTCCTCTAAATCTCTCTCTAATTCCTCCACCAGAAAGCAGAAAGTAATCGTTAAAGTAAATCAGTTTTTAAAGTATAAGCAAGGCTTTTCACATTGCTCATAATCGGATGTCCGTAATTCTGTGATCAGAAGGGAGAGGACATGTTTTTAGAATAGTTCTTTAAGCAGAGGGTAATTTCTGGTTACCTGTAGAAAACAAGTCAAAAATATTGAAGAAAAATTGGAGTCATTTGCTCTTATCAAAAACAAGTTATTTCTTTTGAGAAGAAAAGCTCATGACTGTTGGTTGATAACTCAGCCAGCTGATAGAAACCTCAACAACTTAAGAAAACCTTTCAATAGACAAAAGGTTGAAACATTTGATTTCAGTGTCAGTTTCATATTTTTGATCTATAGGAAAGGCTGAAGATATTTCAATACCTTTTTCAAGCACATGCAGGTTACAAGGAACTACCTCTTCTCCATCTCTTCAGAAGAGGAGTTTAATTATAAGAACAGTGAAGATTACATAATTTGAAAAAAACCCTTATCTCTAAATTATGATCATAAAATAAGATACTAAAATGATTGCAACTTTAATTGTTCCTAAGAGTAGGGTGGACTACCACGCACTCACACCCCTTATTTCCAACCTCCCCACAATGCATTACATGAACACTGGAGTACGATCCACTTTGTGGTTCCAGGTAATGTAATCTAAAGAATACAGCAAGGAGGCTGTAAAATCAAAATATAGCTGAATCTTCAAACATTTCCTCTGTTACTCTGTGTTATTTTAAAATCTGGATACCAAAGTGTCATTTCTTCTCAGTTTAAAAATAATGCTATTTTTATTGTTGTTTCCTATGGAAACAATTTCCCTAGGCACAGCAACGGCCATATCTTAACAGGGAATTATTTATTTAAGCCAGTTGCCCTTGTTGCGTTTTGGATGACACAAACCCGTATTTTATCCCAGTGGAGTCTGCAAGGGGAATCCCTGCCTGCTCTTGGAGGATCATCTATTGCTCCATAGCCACACTTCCAAGCAGCCACAGAAACCATTCTGTTCCCTAGAGATCAGATTGAGGAACTTCAGGTCCCCAGCGACTAATGGAACGTTACAAAAGCTGTGACCAAATTGTCAGAACTCTCCAGGTCTGCCTAAGGTCAAATGGCAAATAAAGCAGTGAGGCTCAGAAGACATATAAGCATCTCAAGAATCCTTGCACAGGAACAAAAGAATTGAGTGACGCTTGTACAAGAGCAAAAGAACTTTCCCTTTGCATAATACATATTTCTGACAACACAATATTCTTCTTTAAACATTAAGGAATGGGAAACTTCTATCACACCTATAAATAAGTAGCTTGTATCAGACTAACTCTCCCACAAAAACAGCTATAAAAACACTCCCGTGCTTCCCTGGTGGCGCAGTCATTGAGAGTCTGCCTGCCAACGCAGGGGACACGGGTTCGAGCCCTAGTCTGGGAAGATCCACATGCCGCGGAGCAACTAGGCCTGTGAGCCACAACTACTGAGCCTGCGCGTCTGGAGCTTGTGCTCCACAAGAGAGGCCGCGACAGTGAGAGGGCCCCGCACCGCGATGAAGAGCGGCCCCCGCTCGCAGCAACTAGAGAAAGCCCTCGCACAGAAACGAAGGCCCAACACAGCCAAAAATAAATAAATAAATAAATAAATTTTTTAAAAAATCACTCCCTCCAAATAAAACAGCTATTAAAACAACAGAGAGTAACCAAAGCAGCCCGGACTGAAGGGGTCAAGATCCTGGAGAGGAAAAAAAATGCACTGTGGTGAGCCAGATAGTTGCCACTGCTATCTTCCCCAGGGAATTTGCTGAGGTGTAGAGGATAGGTAGATAGATAGATGGATGGATGATCTAGTGTTGCAGGAGTCTTACTGGGCTGCAGAGACACAAAGTGGAAGTCAGGCTATCAAACTGAAAGGATTTGAGGAGCCAGCCCATTTTCCCTGTGCGATTTTCCCTCAAGGCATTGACATATTCCTAAACTAAGTAGGCACAGTCCAAGAGGAAGAAACCAAGCAACCACCCAACAGAGAGCTTCTCAGGCTAAAAGGGTCACCATGGTCTTAGTGGTCTCCTGGTACTAGGAAGACAAAACTTGGAGTTCAGGACCCTCCAAAAATGAAGGGCCCTGGCACAGAATCTAAACTTTCAATTGAGACCCCTGAAAGGTCCCACCCTGCGAGGAAGGGTGTGATAACTCAGAGATAAAACAGCCCTTACAAAACCTGAAACTCATCTCCAGTCAGCTGAACTCCTGATTGGACCAAGTTGTCAATATAAAGTAAATCTTCTCTGTGGGAAGGTAATCGTCACTTAGAGTCTCTATAATTGTTTATATACAATGTGCATCATTAAATCCAAACTACCAGGCATGCCAGAAAATATGACCCATGACCAAAATTCAAGAGAAAAAGAAAGCCAAAACAATAGAAAGAGTGATCCAGACATTGAGGTTCTCAGACTCACACTTTAAAATAACTATGATTGACATGGTCATGGAAATAGACAAAAATGCGGAGAATTTCGCCAAGAACTGGAGTCTATTAAAAAAGTATTAAATGGCAGTTCAAGAACTGAAAAATATAACTGAATTGAGAATTCAAAAGCTAGATTTAATTATAGATTAAAAGCAGAAGAGAGAATTAGCAAACTGGAAGATAGGTCAGTTCACAAAGCCAAATTGAAGCACAGAGAAGGAAAAAAGAAAAATAGAGAAAAAAGTGAAAGAGACACATGGGACATGGTGGAAAATTCTAACATATGTGTAATTAAAATTCCAGGAGAGGAGAAAGAATGGGGCAGAAACTATTTCCCCAAACTGACAAAAGACATCAAGCCACAGATTCAAGAAGTTCTATGACCTCTAAGCAAGAAAATACAAAAGCAAGCCACACTTAGGCACATCATATTAAGACTGCTGAAAACTGGAGTTAAAGGGGAAAAATCCCAATAGTAAATAAATAAAAAAACATATTACTCTCAAGAGGCAACGAGACAGTTCTGAAACAAACACTCTATTTCTTTATGACGGAAAAAAAAAGGGGGGAATTTAAAAGACAATACCATTTACAATAACAGCAAAAATCATCAAATGGATAGGAATAAATCAAACGCACAAGGTCTCTTCACTGAATACTACAAAACATTCCTGAGGGTATTTTAAATAGACCTAAATAAATGAAAGAATATACCAAGTTCAAAGACTAGAAGACCCAAAATTTTATGGGTTAATTCTATCCAAAACAATCAATAGATTCAATGCAAACCCCCCCAAAAAATGCCTGTAGGTCACTGACAAGTTGGAAATCGACAAATTGATTTTAAAATTCATATGGAAATGCAAAGGGCCAAGACAAGTGAAAACAATCTTGATGAAGAAAAAAAACTTGGAAGACTTCCATTACCAGATATCAAGATTTATTAGAAAGCTAAATTCAATAACTGTGGTATTGGTGAAAGGATATAAAATAAATCACTGGAATATACTGGAGAGTTCAGGAAAAAAATGTAGTCTTTTCAATAAATGGTGGTGGATCAATATGGGAAAAAATTAACCTTAATCCTCTACCTACACCCCAAAATCAATTCCAGATGGATCATAGATCTAACTGTGAAAGGTAAAATAATACAGCTTCTAGAAGTTAATAATATCTTCATCACCTGGGGTAGGCAAAGAGTTCCTAAATAGGACACAAAAAACACTAAATGTAAAGTAGAAGATGAGAACTGGACTTTATTAAAATTGAGAACTTCTATTTATCAGAAGTACCATTAAAATAATGAAAATAATGAAAAGGCAAGCAACAAGCTGTGAGAATACATAAATAATGAATATATATGCATATATATGTGTGTATCCTATAAATAATTGAGAAGGCAGATAATTCAATTAAAATTGGACAAAGGCTTGAATAGGCTCTTCCAAAAAAGTATATTCAAAGAGATAGTCAACACATGAAGGGTGTTTGATAGCATTAGTCACCAGGAAAATGAAAATTAACAGCACAACAAAATGTTACCACTCACCCAACAGAATGGCTAAAATGAAAAGGACCGGTAATACCAAGTATTGGTGAGGACATGAGCAACTGACCTCTCCTCACTGCTGGTAGGAGCGTAAATTGGAACATATACTGTGGCAGATTTTAAAATGGCCACGAGTTCTTCCCATCTGTGTGTGCATTTGCAACTGACACATATGATTTGCAGCTGACTTTGCAGTTTCTCCCTCCAAAAGGTCTATGGAGATTCCTTGAAACGGGGCTTGGCCGTGTGACATGCTTTGGATGATGGGACATTAGCAAATGTGATACCAGAAGAGGCCTTGAGAAGAGCTGGTATGTTGGAGTTTGCTCTCATTTTCGGCTCTCGGCAACCCTGCTACCACCACCAAGTGAATGAGCCCAGGCTGGCTTGCCAGAGTGATTCGTTGTCCCGTTAGCTCCATCTCTCCTACAGACAACCAGCCAGCTGCCAGAGAAGTGGATGAGGCCCCCAGCCACCAGCTGACTGCTAATGCAGGACTGAGCCCAGCCCAAACACACGGAGCACGAACAAACCGTCCCGGGTGAGTTCAGTCCACTCGGCTGACCCAAAGAATAGTGAGTTACTGTTTTAAGTCACTACATCTCCAGGTGGTTTGTGATGCAGCAAAAGTTAACTGAAAAAACCACCTCGGAAAATCGTCTGGCAGAACCTGTTAAACACGTACCCTGTTCCCCAGCACTTCCACTCCTAGTTATGCACCCAACAGAAATGCATCAAAAGACACGTGCAAGGGGCTTCCCTGGTGGCGCAGTGGTTGAGAGTCCGCCTGCCGATGCAGGGGACACGGGTTCGTGCCCCGGTCCGGGAAGATCCCACATGCCGCGGAGCGGCTGCGCCCGTGAGCCGTGGCCGCTGAGCCTGCGCGTCCGGAGCCTGTGCTCCGCAACGGGAGAGGCCACAACAGTGAGAGGCCCGCGTACCGCAAAAAAAAAAAAAAAAAAAAAGACACGTGCAAGAAGAATGTTCTTTGTAACACTGTTCATAATACCCCAAACTAAAAATAACGCAAATGCGCATCAAGAGTAGAATACATAAATATAATGTGGGATAGGCACGCAATGGAATACTATATAAAAATACTATAAAACACTATAAAAATGAGCAAACTATTGGTAAATGCTCAGCATGGATGAAACTCACAAATACCATGTTAAGTTTAAAATAAAAAAAACAAACCCAAATGCAGATACAAAAGAATACATACTGCACGACTTCATTTATAAAATTCAGAAACTAGGAAGAATCAGCAGTGACGGCAACCAGAGTAATGATTACCTTTGGAAGGGTTTTTGGCTGGCAGGAAGCATAAGGAAAGTTTCTGGGTGACAGTAATGTTTTAGATCTTTATCCAACTGTGTTTACTCTGTAAAAATTCATTGAATTGAGTATCGAAGATGTGTGCCCTTTACTGTATGTTATACTTCTGTTTTAAGCAAACTTTTTTTTTTGGCCGTGCCACGTGTCTTGCAGGATCATAGTTCCCCGACCAGAGATCGAACCCGGGCCCCAGCAGTGAAAGCACTGAGTCCTAACCACTGAACCACCAGGGGATTCCCTATTTTAGAAGCATAAAAATATAAAATAATAAGGAATTATTCTCAGTTCTTTTCTTTGCAGTGTTTTCTTCAAGGAATTTATCTAACCCCACACACTTTTAGTTACTAGATTTTTGCTGATGACTTAAATCTCTGTCCTCAGGCCCTGTCACTCTCCAGTCCTTCCATAGCCATTTGTCCTTACATGATCCATTAACATGGAGAATGCAGAGTCTAAAACTGAACAAACCTCACCTCCCCCACGTATTTGGGTTCACGGTGCTCCTCATTTCCGAGTACCTTCTCGGGCACCTCTCACTGCCTTGTCTCCACATCATAATGTCAAGTCCTCTCATTACTTCCTTTGGATTTTCTTTCAACTGTCTCCCTTTCTCATTTCCACTGTGTCAGAGTGCAGAGCCAGGAAAAAAACCACTTTATCTTGAGCAGAAAGAGATTCAATACAGCGAACTCAGGCTTAAAGAATTATTGAGAGGCTGGAGTTGCCTTCTTCAGGCTGACCTCTGGGAATGACCCCCCAAAGCAAGACCACCAAAGTGGATCTCCTGGGGGGTTCTACCTCTGCCACAACCAAGCAGGTGGACTGTCACTGGAAGTGTTGAGTTCAAAAACACCTCCCGTCCCGGCTGCAATTCAGATGTCAGGGAACCAGCCAGCCATCTCACCAAGGCACTCAAAACTAGTAATGCTAGCGACTGGATGCTTGAGAATAAACCCAGACTACACACGACTCTGCTTGTCAGCAGTAACAACCAACACGGGAAAGATGGCCCCCATCTCACTTCCCACTCCAGGAAAGTGCATCTAATTGGTAGATGAAAAAGATGGTCTTACTAAAAGATTTTTTTTTTTTTTTTACTGTCGAGTACATTTTTTTTAAATTAAGTAACCATTGGAAATCCTTAGATTGCCTTCGAAAATTACAGACATGTTTCCTATCAGTTATAGCAAGGTAGTGCTTCTCATGGACATGAGTGCGTTTTGGAAAGTCTGTTCAGATACATACCAATTATACCACGCCAATTTGGGGTCTAAAATAAATTATACTGTCCATGGGGGAAAACATCTTTTACTCAGTCCCTGTCCCATTTAATTGGAATCCACATAATTTAGGTTTTATCTTTGCTCAACTTAACCAAAATCACTACGTGGAGGGCATTGTGCTTGCTTCATCACAAGCAGCTCTGAGACACCAGATGTAACCCCTTGTGTCCAAGCACATCACAGGTTCTTACTGGGCACCCACCACATAGATGGCACACTTGTCCTGACTTGTGGTGCATGCTTGGGGATGCTGCTTGTAGTTTATTTATCCAGGTGTGAGTGTAGCTGGAGATTCCAGTAGATAACTGAGATATAACTGGTGTGTCATTCTTACAGTACTGACTCTTCCTTTGGGGGGCTGTTTAATTCCTTGGCTCAAAATGTGTCACTCCGTTTCTAATTACTGCCAGCCAGATGAGTGTACCTTCTGTTATGTCCTGTCAGGCCCCAGATCTGTGCATTATTAAAAGCTGAGTCATGCTCATTGTCTTTAAAATACAAATTATAATTCCTTTAGACCAGCTACCATATGAACTGAAGGCAGAGTTAAGTGGTGATGGTGTCTAGACAAATAGCAACAGCTAATATTACTCTAGGGCCAGAGTTCTGACCTAGGCAAAAGCGTAAAGGGGGCAAGTTTGTGGGTGAGGGTGATGTATCTTGGGCTGTCTCAGGCGTAGTCTGGTTTTATCCAATGCTGGCCCCTGTCTCTGAGGATATTTCTTTTTAGAAAGAGTATGTGTGGCTTTCTTGAGTTCACCTGCCCCAGAGGCAGAGCCAGATCTCCTTTTGACCTTGTAAGCAGTGTAAGTCCCTGATCCCTTGTAGAGAGTTGGTGGCACATCTCACTGCCTGTCACCAAGACCTCGTGGGCAGCCCCTCCACTGATTTCATAAAGCCACAGGGACCCCTGAGCCTCTTGGGCAAAGATGTTAGGGAATTGGAAAGGAGGAAGCCATGCCAGATTTTCAAACAGTTTTCCTTGCACCTCCAAGTTCAAATTACAACTCAGTCCATTTATACATGTAGTAAAACAAGAATAATTAATTTCACTTTTTCTTTCATTAATGACCAATTATATCAATTACACAGACTACAACTCCTTTAAAAAATCACTTCCATTTACATCTTGGTTAATTAAATTCCCTCAGGTATGTAAAACTGCAGTTATAAATTTAATGTGTTCAGTTTTCTTTTGAACTACTTCAAATGCCTATCCTAAGCAGTAAAGCCTGTCCAAGTACTTAAACCACTGTAATCAATCTAACAAATTAAACCTATAAATACTGTGATTCTCAGTTCACTTAAACATTCCAATGCTGTTTATAAATTTAATCAAATTTTTGTACTTAATTTAAATCACAAGTCTAAAATCAATTACTTAATGACACATTTAAAACTGAAATCACAAGCCTAGTCTGTCTTTGTGCTAATACATCCAATTCCTTCATGACAAACAGTGAAATCTAAACACACCCAGAGTTCCTCAATGATTTCAAATGTATTCCTGAACTACACAAAAGTATGAATATGATGGTTTGATTTACTTAAACAGCTCCATGCCTAGTTCTAAACTTTCCTAGGACTAGAAATATAGCTCACCCATTGAAGGAACGATTTCACCATCCCCCAAAACCTGGGTTGTCTTTCTCAAGGTGTTGGAATCACTTATTGGCCAGGCAGCGTGTCCCAGAGGAACCTGCGTTTGTCAGAGCCTGCGTTTGCCCCAGACAATCCTACCTGCAGCCCTGGTGGACCTGTGAGCTTTTGTAGTCAGACACCGAGGGACTTCAAGTCCTCGCCTTACAGAGAGTGTTAGTCTTGAAGCCCTGGCTGCCTGGGTTCAAGTGGAAGCATGACCTAATCTTCCAAATCTTCTTTCAACGTTACTGCCTGATGGGGTGTGATGGAAACCAGCACCCCCATTAAGGTTTCAGTTAACCTTCTCTAACCCCTCACTGCATGCCGGAATTTGAATTCTTTTGATCTTCCTTATGGCCAGGCCACAACTCTTACAGACATTTAAATGACATCCGGTTGGTTCTGCATGTGTCATGCCTCCATCTGGCTCTGTCGTCATGCTAATGACGCTGGCCCCGCTACACAGCGCCCTGGCAGAGCCGTCTAGTGGGCTACTAACCTTAGTCATCCAGGCCAGAAGTGACAACCTTTCTCTGTGTTCAACCGCACCTCCAAACCACTGATCTAAAGACATTTAGCTAGGCTTCCCGATGATGAGAGGGAGCACGAGGTGACTGGGCAAAAGAATGTAAGTTACAAACATCAGTTCTATCAGGTGCCAGTCATGTATTTGCTTGTGTGCCAGGGAGCATGGAGACAGGGAGGGACGAGACCCACCGTGTTCCTACTGTCACCCCAGAGAGAGAAACCAGATGATAACAAGCAAACCACTGGGTGCCTCAGTGGTCTCTCAGATCCACACAGCCCTCCTGTGGCTGAGGACCCCAACACCCGCCCCAGTAGCCTGGGCATTAGCACAGTGGGGCGCACTGTTTTTTGGCAGCACTGCACCAGTTCCAGCAGTCTGCTCTCCAGTGATAGAAGCTTCCACTCCAGTGACAGAAGCTGCCCTCCAGTGATAGAAGCTTCCACTCTGGCTGGCTATGTGATCTGGAGCAAGACAGGAAGAATTCCTTGGACAGCAGTTTCCTCCTATGTCAAACGGTGCGGGGATTAAATGCGCTCGTTCAGGTAAAGCACGTGGCAGTGCCTGGCACCGAACATGTGCTTGATAAACGATAGCTACTACTGTCTTCAGTAGATGCATTTTTAATTTTAGGTATGTGTCTTAGTCAGCTCCGGCTGCTGTGATAGAATACCATGGCTTAACAACAGTAATTTATTTCTCATAGTTCTGGGGACTTGGAAGTCTGAGATCAAGGTGCCAGCATGGTCGGGTTCTGATGCGGGCTCGCTTCCTGGCTTGCAGACAGCCACCCTCTCACTGTGTCCTCACATGGTGGAGAGAGAGAGCAAGCTTTGGTTTCTTACTCTCCTTACAAGGACAGTAGTCCCATCAGGAGGGTCCTGTTCTCATGATCTTGTCCAAACCTAATTACCTCCCAAAGGCCTCCCCTCCAAATAGCATCACACTGGGAAGTTAGGGTTCCAACCTATGAATCTGTGGGGCACACAAGCATTCAGTTCATAGCAGTGTATTTCTCTGAGACTCCAGTGGGCTTGATTTTTTTTTATTATCTCTTGAAAATGATACATTTCTGAAAACATACTTAGATAAAACTTGAGGATGCATAGCTGAGCATTGCCAAAGTTGTCCTCGATGTGTTATCTCCTTTCAAAGAACAAAACAGGGCTTGCCTGGTGGCACAGTGGTTGAGAGTCCACCTGCCTATGCAGGGGATATGGGTTCGTGTCCCAGTCCGGGAAGATCCCACATGCCGCGGAGTGGCTGGGCCGCTGAGCCTGCGCGTCCGGAGCCTGTGCTCCGCAACGAGAGAGGCACAACAGTGAGAGGCCTGCGTACTGAAAAAAAAAAAAAAAGAACAAAATATCCCTTCAGGGAGGGAGATGGTCATTCTCCACTTGTGCCCTCAGATCCATTCGTCATGCTTCCTGCCTTTCTCCATGCTCCGAAGAGCTCTCGAGGGGTCCCTTTTGGCTGGTTTCTGATAGGATTTGGCAGTGGGAGGCACTGGAGGACACTGGCTGCAGGAAGCAGAGCAGTTTTTCCCTGTTCCCTTCATGCTTTGGTGCCTGGCTCAGCAAGTGGCAACATCTCTCCATGACACTCCTTCTGCCAGGGTGAGGACCTCCTGCCTGAGTCCAGATCTTGCCGGGCCCCCCGTTTCCCTTCAGGCCAGGGTCTATAACAGCTTCCCACTGTTTTCATTTCTGGTGCCTTGACCTCTCTTAACCCTGCCCACTCCTCTGTAGAGTCCCTTCATTAAGGAATCTTCTGTTGAACCACCTGAGAGGTTTTCTATGTCCTTCTGGGACCCTGGTTGATAGATGTAATTATAATAAATTTCAATATTTTCCCATGCAACCTCCTTCCCTATCAGTCATGCTGTTAGTTTAATAACATATTTTCCATCATTAAAAAAGAAATTCTGGAGAATTTCCAACTGGCACATGCAAGGTCATGATTATAATTGCCTTAAGGGAAATAGTCATTTTTAGTATTGCTTGGAAATGAGATTGGGAAATACAGTCTTTGCTCATGGCTTGAGGTATTAAGAAATATGCTAAATGGGAAATTAGAAGTCAGCACAGGAGTTCACAGGCTCGAGTTATCAAAAGATCATTTTGTGATCCCTCATCTGCTTTCCCACTGTAAGGCAGAGTCCTAATTATCTTTCTATAGGAATCCAACACCTTCCCCTCAGCCAATATTTAGGCACGACAATGAGGCATACCCTCATCTCCCCCTAGAAGCTTGGAAATCAGATTACTTTCAGAAAGTTCAACTTTAAATCACTTGGACTGGATCAGAACAAAGAAATGCAGTTACCTTAAAAGCAGAAGGACCCTTAGAACTGTAAGGGTTGACTTTAGCTGGCCTGAAAACATTAAACGATCTAAAGCAAACATATGTCTGTCAGAACAGGCCAGCCGAAGGAGAATCACAGAAACAGACATCAGCTGTGTTGAACGAATTATCTTGCAGAGGAACAAGCTTGAGTAACTCAGAATGTTCTGGTAGCCTTATAATGAGACAAACACCTCAGCTTATCTTGGCCAGATACTATTAAATGATCAACCCTAATTCCCTGTGTTTCAACTCTGTGTTCACCAAGGAATATTCTTACAGTAATGATTTTCTTATTTCAAAAGCAATACATGTTTATTACAGAAATAATCAGAAAATGTGGGCCAGGCCCAGAGATAATGTTAATGTCTCGATACGTTTTCTTCCAGGCTGTTTTTCACACACATAAATACACAAACATACGTATTGACAAAAATAGAAATCTTTCATCCTTACTAAAGTGCTTTGCAACTTACTCTTCACTTAATGATGAATAAGGAACATCTTTGTGTGTCAACAAATATGCCTCTACTACAGCAGGTTAATGGATACATTGTTTAAGGTGGGCAATCCTATAAATTTACTTAACCAGAGCTGTATTATTGCACATCTCTGCCATTTGCATCATTTTGCAATTACCAACAGAACCGCAGGAGACATCCTTGTAGCAAACCTTTGGACCTCTTTAACCATTTGTCTGCACAGATTCCCAAAGAGCATGGACATTCCAAGACATTTGAATTATTTTGCCAGATTGCTTTCCAGAAAATATCATAATGGTTCCAGTGTTTGACAATTTTTATAGGTGCTAAATCATTAGGTTATTATTTTAACTTAAATTTTTCTGAGTACTAGTGAAGCTGAAATTTTTTCACGAACTTATTAGACATTTGAACTTTTTAATGTTCCTATTCATATTCTTTTCCATTTTTCATTCATCTATCTCTTATTTATTATAGAGCTCTTTACATCAGTAGGGATATTAACTTTTATGACATATTTTGCACATATTTTTCCGAGTTTGTTATTTGCCTTTTATTGAAATATGGTATTTTGCCTTAA
Organism: Monodon monoceros; assembly: GCF_005190385.1. Lineage (NCBI taxonomy): Eukaryota > Metazoa > Chordata > Mammalia > Artiodactyla > Monodontidae > Monodon > Monodon monoceros. The sequence continues at coordinate 78,958,372 of NW_021703771.1, read as the reverse complement.
GCTCAGACTCTATTAGGAATGAATTTTAAGTAGCAGAGAAACCAACTCCACTGGCTTAAACAAAGAGGACTTATTATTTCACATAACAAGCACCTCACAGAGAGGAAGTTGTTGGAACTGGTTCAAAGAGTTGACAATGTGAGGGCTCACATCTCTGCCCTCTCTTGGCCTCCTCCTGCGTGTCATCTTAAGGTCACTAAATGGCTGCTGTAGCACTAGCCATCAGGTCTCTGTTCTAGGCAGAGGAGGAAGAGACAATACCAGCTGACTCTTACTTATGCCCATTGGACAGAACTGGTCACATGGCTACTCCCAACAGCAAGTGAGGGGCAGGCAAGGGTGAAGGGGAGATGGGGTTAAGTGAGAAATTTGCACCGTCTAACTGTAGAGCAGTTTTAAGTTGTATATAGTCAAATTGGTCTATATCTATTTCTTTGGTTTCATGCTTAGAAAGTTCTTCTCCAGCTCAAGGATGTATTCCAGTAGATAGTCATCTATATTTTCTTTCATTACTTTGATGGTTTCATTGTAACATGAGATAGAAATTAAACTTTTTTTCCAGATAACCAGCCAATTGTCCCAAAACCATTTTTGGACTTTCTCCACTGATTTGAAATATCTTAATTGTTTACTAAGCTATTAGATACACTTCTATTCTGCTCCACGGATCTAGTTAGCTATTCCTGTTATGGTTAGTACTTTAATTAATGTAATTTACCATGCATTTTATCATTTCAGGGCAAGTCCCCCTTCATGGTACTGCTTTTTCAAAAATTTCTTGACCTTTCTTGAATGTTTATTATTCAGATGAATTTTGAATCATCTTGTCAAGTTTTTTAAATGATCCTATTTGGATTTCAACAGGAAATACATTAAGTTTATAAACTGAGAAGAATCGACAACTTGTACAGGTAAGTTTTCTGAACCAGAGACGTGGTATATTCAAGTCTTCTCTCATACGTCAGTAAAGTTTTGTGACCAACACATAGTAGGATCTTTTTTCTCTGTTTTGTACTTTAATCAGTTATAGCTAATATACAGGAAAGCTAAAGATTTTTATAAGATTGATTTTACAGCCAGCCACCCTAGTGAACCCTCAATTCATTCTAGAAGTTTTCCTTACTTGTTATTTGTGTCCTTGATCTGCCGGAGCCTGCAGAAGGGGGGTGTCACACTTCACCTCCTGGCTGTTACCTGGCTTCCTGTCATGGTTCTTACCATATTTCTCATTACGTAGTATTAAACTGGCATTCAGACTCATGAGCCTGATTAACGTGATTCTTCCCTGAGGGATCAATCGGTTCTTGCTCTGCCGACAAAACCAAGTTTCAGAGATGGCCCATGTCCTGTGACATAAGCCTTCTTGCAAGTTCTAACCTGTCACAAGGGCAGGAATTTCTTCTAGCTCGTCTCCATCAGATATTAATCCGGCTTCTGTTCAGAAAGTCCTAGGGATAGGAGACAGTATAATTCAAGGTTCCTAATTCCATCTGGGGGACATTTCAGAGGCTCTTATTTATCATGACGAAATCTACCTAGTCTAGCTTCTCCCTGTGTCTCTGGGAGATTCTACTTCCTCCTTTAACACTTTCTCTGATCTATTTCTTCTTCGATGACATGGTTAAGATTTCCCTCCACCCCAGTCACCACCCCCGTAAATGGGGCTCCTGTTTGGCAGAGTTGCTGACCTACAGATAACAGCCTTTGGGTCTGGTGGTGATCCTGGTCCGATGTGCTTTGGCCAGGGCAACTGGGTCACGTGATCATGTGACATGAAGCCTCTGCGAGTGGAACTCCTTTGGCCATTTTCCCCAGAAGCTGAGGCTGTGATCGGCATACAGCACACCACTGGGTTTCTCCAGTATGTGCTACACTCATAACCACAGCACACGGCATTCCTTTAAGAGAAATTATGTATAATGTAGAAGAATGTGCCTAAGCTAACTGGTTACCTTACAATCAGGAGTCAAGATGGACCTGCTGCTGAATCTGTAATTAGGAGAATCTGAGTGAAATCCTTCCTGGATACAAGATGATCTGCTACGTGACCTCTTAAGGTCACTCCTATTTCCATAGTCATGCAACTCTGTTAAAAGCAACCAAATAAGGATAAATACATAGCAGGGCTTGAAATAGTAAATCTAAATCTACCATAAGTCAGTCTATTTTGGTTTCTCAACTCTACCAATTCAGAATGTGCTTTGGTGACTGCATTTTTCTTCCTAATTGATTGGAATGAGTAGATTATTCATGACCCTTTTGGCTTCCCCCAATAAATAGCCCTTTTTCTTCTCTCTTAGAATGGGAAGGGTAGCTCTAAATTTGACTTGGGAAAGTGAGATGTTATTTTTGGCTCAAGTAGAATTAGAACTTAGACCCCTGAGTGAAATCTGGTCTTCACTAATCCAGCCACCCTTTGGGTTCAGACTAACTGCTGGGTGGAGACATTAAATTTTAGATCTGACCTTGAGCTGTAAGAAGGGTAGGCATTGCTCTCTGCCCCCTAAATGAAATAGCCTCATTTCTCCAAACTTAGCTAGCATCATAGAGTTGGGGGGGGAGGGGACGGATGGTAGAAACACTCCTAGTGAGCAGCTGGTTCAGAATTTCTCAAACTATAAAGTATACACTATGCTCCTAAACAAAGGGTTCCATGCTCAGATTCCCTGCAGAATCATTGCTTACTGCGTCCTCCTCTTGAAGACTCTGGGAAGCCCTACAGCAAAGCAACCTGTTATATCTCGTTTGCCAAACTTCTTTGAACACACCACCACCACCCCCTGCCTTTTTTTCCAGGTAGCACCTAACAGCTCTGGAACTGACATGCCATGAAACACATTTTGAAGAGTGCTGATCTATTCACTCCACTCATTTTACGGAGGAGGACAGTGAAGCCCCTATCAAGAGATGCGGAGACAATCATTCCCCACGCCTGGCAGGGCTGGGAACTTGACCCTGGCTTCCAGACAACCTGTCCAGGCTCTTTCTCTCACCTTGAAAGAGGAGTCATTAATGGTGGCAGCTTTGAGGCATCCCCTAGCACATTTTCATTGTCTGGAATTTGAGGTTGTATTTATTTATAGTTCACTCAGCAATGAATCCATCAAATGCTCTGAATGTTTCTAAAAGGGCATTGGGCCCTGTGCAGCTGACCTAAATAAAACACTCTCTTTTAAATTGCATGTAATTTACTATATAGTGAAATATTTTATCATGCTATATCATACCATTCTAAGAGGTTATTATTTTTATATGAAAAAGTAAATCAAAAGCATCAAATCTCAGTAAGATATGTCACTAAGGTGAAACTGTATGGCCCAGTGAGAAGTAACCACAGACACTTCTTTTAAACACAGAGCAAAATAGTTGGTGAGTCAAAATTATAAAAAGTTGTCCGAAGACCACGTGTATATTTTTTCAAATTGTGTAAAGTCAAGTAGTTTGAGCATGCTAGCACTCTTTGGAAGTAACATTTTTCTGACTTATTCTCTGAATTTCAAAGGCACTTTGAATCTGTATGCGTTTTAGCACTTCTTTAGCCATACAATTGTTTATGAGACTCTAGTCCTGGATACTTTGAAATCTTTCTCAAGATTTATTTTCTGCCTGAATACACTTAAGGTAAGAGATATACTCCCATCGGCTGGGATATTTTAAATTGGCTTCTAGCTTCTGAAAATCAAGTTTCCAAATATGTTTCCAAAGCTAGTACTGACCCATGTGATACCTTTTTGTGAATGAGAAAAAGTGCCCCTTCCTGGGGGCATTTGCAGCTCTGCACTAGGGCACAAGTCCTGGTGAGCGGACTGCAGGCTGGATTCCAGTCCCACCTGTCCCCCCAGTTGGAGGCCCTCGTGCAAATGAACAAGTCGCACAAATAAAGCAGGGGTCCTGTCTGCTTCCCTCCCTCTCCTCCAGCCCTCCATGCCCGTAGGGCTGAAGACCTGATCAGGCTCTATTTACGGACCTTGGGCCTCTCACCTCATCTTGCTGACTCAGCACAGAGTCCTGCTGACTCTCAGTGCTCCGGATCTGATAACTGGGCTCCTGACCATGGTCTCTTTTTTGGTACCCTTGCTATTTTAACTGGGTTTGTGCCTTGCAGTGACCAGTTACCATCTCTGGGTCTTCAGTTCTGCCCAAGGTCAGGACCTATTATCCGTGAACAAATCTCTTGGTAATGCCAGCCTTCCTGCCTGAAGTTCTGAACTCTCTCCCCTGCCCTGGATCTCATGATGTCATGTTCATGATTGAGAAATCCTCCCACTTCATCTCACAACTAGACCACCCGAAGTGAAGACCTCTCTTGCAGTGACCCCTTAGGCATGTGCTTTGTCCCCCAGAATAAGCCCACTTGCTTCTGAGTCATTTGTTGGGGTCTCAGTTGCTGATCCTACTTCTGGGAACTAGCCACTTACTCACATGCCCCGCTCTGAATTCCAAGATCCCACAGTCCAGATGCAGTACAAGTGCTGACCCATCTCCTAGGCTCTCTATATCCACATGTGCAATAATAGTTAATATTCAGAGGGGTGACCTTGAGCAGTGTAGATTTCAAAAGCAAGAAATAAAAATGTTGCTTCTGTCCATATTTTACTTTTTAAGGCAGAAAGTAGAAGAAATATAGGTAGAAAGAATATCAACCACAAAAGTTGAAACAAAAAAATGCCTTGATGAAATTCTTACTTAGAAAATTGAGGGCCATGGAACTATATGCTCCAAAAAACCAAGAGCTGTGCCTCTTGACTTCACCACAGTAAAGCCAGGGCCAAGACCATAACAGGTGCTCAGTTAATACTTGCTGAATGAATGAAACTAAAATCTATCTAAACATAGTATTTAGTCAAGAAAGTTTTCTTGTTCTAGTTCATATAGTCACTCTTCTATCATACATGTGATAGAACCTGTCTTTTTAGTCATTTTGTAGTTTATGATCTTTAATACATCAGAATAAGAGGGGATAATTAATAAAAATAAACATGATACACATAATAAGCACTAATGACACTAGTGGTTGATATCATGGATCTCAGTAAACGTGAGTGAAACGTGGGGCTGTATACGAAATACTGGCAAAGTGATAATACTGGCATAAGTGGAAAGATATTTCACTTTTGGCAGTGTTAAAGGGTTTTCTACGACTGGGATACACACACAGGACTAAAAATAATCATGCTTTATGTTGCCAGAATACTTGACAATTTACAAAATACTTGAACAAATGTGATCGTATTAGATCCTCACAAGAAAGTTGAGGAACATAGTTAAAAGAAATTATGTGCATCACTTTTTTTAAAGAAAATATCTAGTGGTTGATGAAATATAACACCTTTCAAAAAGATTTCTGGTCTATCACTAACAATAACAACTCAACTGATAATGTAGAAAAAATTAAAAAGATCCTCTAATAAAGAAAAAATGAAAGGAAGGAACCTGTAATGGCAAATTTCATTTACTGTGATGAAGATAGACTTATATTATTCAACCTGGGAGTTACAGACTTCAATTCTAAGAGATAAGGAATGAAATGCTGGACGTGAGTAATGAGACTCAAGCTTTGGAAATCTAGTTTCAGCTCACTGAAGAGGAATGATTACCATACTTACCATTTATATTACATGATATTGATTGTTGTGCACTTCAAAATTGCCATAACTTTGGGAATCCAGAGCAGATACTGGGAAGCATTCAAGAGGCTCTGGTAGTCCACCAGGGGATGCAAATACCATGCAGGGCTCTCAGCCAGCCTGGAGTCTCTCCTTCTGACACATGCTTCTCACTCTTGCTTCCTTGCTTTCCAAGAGTGTTGTCCCTGGATATCCTGCTGGAGAGCCTGGTGAGTAACTCTGGAAACCTACATAATATTTCTACTTAGACAGAAAAATCTATCTTTTAAATAATAAGGTGTTATATTTTAAAGTATTTTTATTGTTTTCTTTCCTTTTTTTTCCCCTTTTCATAAAAGTAACAAGTCCTTTGTTAAAAATGATTCAAACATTATAGATATGTAAAAATGTTGCTTTGGTCATCATTTTACTTATTAAGGTAGAAAGTAGAAGAGATACAAATAGAAAATTTCACCTCCCCCTTTGCTCAAGGTAACCTCCATTAATAAATCAGTATAAGATCCAGTGGATCTTTTCTTCTATGCACACACTTAATTAGGCAATAATTTTTAATCTCATTTTAATGTCATTTTTGACAGCTATCTTATATCAGGAAGTAGTGAGAAGAATGATCCTACTAAGGATCCTATGTGATCCTTATGAGATTTTAAAAAGAATTCAACCTCATACTTCAAACAGGGAGAAATTGAATCTCTCAAGAAATATTTTTAAAAACTAGTTGGGGAAAAAAGCCCATCAGCGTTTGGAATTAGCTAGAGCTAGGGCTACCCAAATTCTGGGAACTGCAATGCTAACAGGTTTCTAGCTTTCACAATTTGAAATAGAATCTACAGGGGCCAAAATGTTTGAAATAAGAATGTGGTCAGAGGCATCACTGGTATGGACTTTGAGCTGACTAAAACAAACACCAAAATAGCAACAGAGGCTGTCTCAGATGAACTTGCTTTCCCAGCCTGCTCTTTTGCTTGTGAGACAGTTCTATTACATTCTTCTAAAAGGGACTCATGCTTCCGTTGAAAAGGCAGCCCTGCTCGCATTGCACGGGGCACCGTTTAGGAACTGATAACTGGTTTCCACTTGGAATGCTCTGTCTGGCTGTTTTAGAAATAGTGTCAATGTCTTGCAAAGACACTGTGCTCCAAATGTTTGCAAGTCTCCTGTTTGGAGCTTGCATCCTGCATTTCCATAGAAACCAGTCTAGGTGAGATTTCAGGGTTCCTAGAACAGATCAGCTAATCAGATTGCACCTGAAATACCTAATTGTGTGCACTATAGAAATACGGAGTGACATTGTCTTTAAAATATGTTTTCTTTAAGCATTCTAACTTGGGATGCCTGGAATGTGGTTCTAATCTCCGGGCCAGGGACTCTCCATCCTTGTACCAGGGGTGTTTCCCAGGCCTTGAAATCACCATCCCCCAGGACCTGGGAGAGAACAAGGCACAGTAGGCTGGGGGATGGTGATGTAATCCCCCCACAAGCTCGCCTTGTCCAAGGAGCTCTCAGTCCCTCCTCTCCAAAGTGTGTATCTGACAAGGATCCTCAAAATGTAAATTGCTTGCTAAGGCAAAGATTACCCATTGGTTTGCTTTAATTGCCTCTCTGCCCTCTGTTTACCGGGAAAGTAAGCTTTCGTGTAGGAAGGAGGAAAGCTGTCCTTTACTTTTGGGAGTTAGAAAGAAGATAGAAGTTTGTGAACCACATGCTCAGAAATAAAAACAGACAGGTGTCCAACAGGGTTTGTAGTTACTGTCTCAAAATGGAGACAGGCTCCAGAGTCCAGGACACTGTAACTTTCCTAAATTTAAGGATGTTTTATCTCTCTTCTGTTTCTAACAGTAAATAGTAATATAATCCTTAAAATCAAAAATTTCTGTGCTTTTTGGGGGGAACAGCAAAGAATGGGGAGAGTCGAGGAGTCAGCACTTTTTCTCTCTAAACAGTCTTGAGAGAACAGAATTCCAAATGTTAAAACGGTCCTGGACTTTGTTTGTTGGGAGTTTTTGAATGATGGATTTTATTTCAGTACTGCTCATTGGCCTGTTCATATGGATTTTAAAGGTGTAAACTGTGAGTAAGACGGAGAGAAGACGGTCTCCAAGTGGAACCTGAAGCATCAACATCACTCGGGAACTTGTTAGACATGCGTGTTCTCAAAACCCACCCTAGCCCTACCGAATCAAAAGCTCTGGGATTGGAGACCAGCGATCTGTGGTCAACAAGTCCTTGCAGATGAGCCCGATTACCAAGCTCAAGCTTGAGGACCCCTCGGGGGCGGATAAGGACTTGATGGAGCTGCTTTTAAATACTGGCTCTGCTACTTCACAGCTGTGTGCATTGAGCAAGTTAGTTTCTCCGAGTTTATGGTGTTGACTGAAAACGCATAACCTAAAAGCTTTATTTGAAGACCTTACTTAGCACTATAGCCTGGGAATCAGCCTCTCAGATAGCTCTGAGGAACTGTTCCAAAGAGGTAAGGGAGGAGCCAGGATATTTAGGAGTTTTTGCTAAAAAAACAAACATGTAGTCGAGCATCAAAAGATTACTGCTAATCACAAAAACCAGACATCTCAAGTTAATGATTTAGTGCTTTTCTAAGTATGGGAAGATGCAAGAGTCTGGGCTCATTGAATTTATTCCTTTGAGATGCACCTTAACTAACTAGGGCCCGTATCCTGTTTTTAATGCAGCCTGAATTGCCCTCAGGCAGCGCCGCGGGGGTGGCTGCAGTGCCTGATGGCTTGATGGAGGGCAACATTCATTGTTTACTGGGATGGCAGGCAACAGTTTTTTTGTTGTTTTTGTTTTGTTTTGTTTTTGGTCCACAATGGAGAAGACGAAATGAGATAATTTATTTGAAGCATTTAGGGTAATGCCAGACACACAGAAAACACTCAATAAACGTTAGCTGCTATGGTCACCATTGTGTATAGGGGGAAGGTTAAGTCTCGGGACCTTCGACAAATTAGCACAGCATTTGCCAGCTTAAAGGGCTCTTTCAGATTCTGACACTGTGCTTCCAAAGAATCCAAAGTTAAATAAATTCTTTGTGATTTCTCCCACACAGAAATTTGAACAGAGCAGTAGTGCTCAACCTGGCTCATTATCAGAAGCTCAATGGAGCTTTTAAACCGCCCTGCCTGGACCTTCAGAGCTGTCAACTCCAGTGGTAGGCCCTGGGCATCTATAATTTAAAAAAATCTCTATAGGCAATGCTGCAAAACAGCTACTGGAATCGAAGGGGATAATAACTAGAGCTAAGATGCACTAAGTGTTTGTGCCAGGCACTATGCTAACTCCTTTACCTACACTGCTTCACTTCATTCTTTCGGCAATACTATGAGGTGGGTTCTATCAGTTTCTGTATTTTGCAGGTGAGGAAACTGAGGTAAGTGAGCCTAATAACCTAATCAAGTTCACATAGCTGAGAAGTGGTTTAGGACCAGAGCCCAGGTTTGGGCTATTAACTGCATTTTAACTGATGCATTCATTTACTCTTTCATCCAACATTTATTTATTATACATGACCAGGTAACACCCTGAGAGCCGGGACGTATAAAAATGAATAAAGATCTCCATCCCCATCTCAAGAAGTTCATGGCTTTTGCTGTTGTCGTTCAGACTGAACAAGAATGACAGATTGCCTCATTTTAAAAGATGATGTCATGTGTCTGTCTTTGAGAGGCTGAAAAGATTTTCTATGACTACCAGCCGCCTCCTCTCAATGGCCGCTTACTGAATCCACCACCTTTTGCAAATTAGCCTCCCAGTCTGTGAAGACTGGGTCTGTTTGTTGGCCGCTGGCGCTGAGCCGCTCTGGGGCAGCCTTGAAGCTCCGTGTTAGCAACCCCTTAGGGTGCTCCTCTGCTCTCCCGGCTGCGGTTGTGCCATTCACTTCAGTTCAGCATGCTAGCCATCCAGTCCCTTCGGCTGGACAATCAATCAAACCGTGGGGTAGGAAGCGCATCACCACACAGCTCATAGGCTGGCAGTCTTCCAGGGATAAAGCCTGTCACTTACACCTAAAGCGACAACTGTTACGAAATTTCCCAGCAAAGTACAGAGAAAAGGCCGAGGCCTGCTTTTTAGAATCGTGAAATGTTAACGCCGGCCAAATCCTCAGACATAGTGTACGGCTCACCGGGAAACAGAGCTGCAGGGTCTCTAACCAGGCTGGGACTGGGCTCCTGGCGCAATCTGCGACCCCTCACTGCCCCCTAGAGTCAAAGCTGAGCAGTGTTTCAAATAGACACAATATTAAAGTGCAGCGATCATCACCTTGGAGCAGGCAAATGATCCTCCCTGGTTGACAACCGTGGAAGACACCGCCCCCGGGGTGCAGCCACAGCAGCTTCCCCGCTCGCGCGCGGGGGAGGACAGAAGTTTTGGGGCAAAGGTCGTTCTCCGGACCGGTATTCAGGTTGCACAGATGGAGGGGGCAGCGGAACCTTTCTCCTCCGCCTAGCTCTCGCTTCCACCCGGTCGCAGTTGGCGCCGGACGCAGTAGTGGCGGCTTATAAACATGGAGACAGAGGGTGCTGGGACTGGAGAGCCGTCTTCTCGGCTGGGGGCTCCGGCGTCCACTAATGACCGGCTTTTCGTGGTTAAAGGTGTGGTGTGGTGGGGTGCGGGTGTCGGGGTAACCTCACCCGGGGCCCTAGCCTGCGCTGGAGCTGGCATTCCCACTCACACCCCGCCCAGGGAGACCTTCGCTTGGGTGCCCTGGGTTTAGTCCGTGGGCTGGTCCCGCGAGCTGTTCTGTATGTGCTGCATTTTCCCCATTCCCTCTGCAGTTGCTCTCGTGTCCTCCCTTTTCTAACTCCCACTCTCTCTTTTTTCTCCCCTGGAGAAACTTCACGCAGTTGTCCCCGGGAAGAGACCCTGCGCCTATTTCCTACCTTAGCATGGCCTCAGGAACCAGAGGTCGTGTGGTCACGCAGGTTTCCCAGCCGCTGTCATTTACCTTTGCCAAGAGCTGCTTAGCCATCGTTTCTCGAAATTCAAAAGTGATTTTTAAATAGTATCTGAAACTTACTTGTGTCCATCTTTTTAACGTAAGGGTTTGTTTTTGTTTTTTTTTCCTCTCCCCACCCTCCATGCCCTACCCCCAAAACTCTTGACAGGTGGAATTTTCCTTGGTACTGTTGCTGCAGCGGGAATGCTGGCTGGATTTGTTACAACGCTATCATTGGCTAAAAAGAGAAGTCCTGAATGGTTCAATAAGGTTTGTGACACCGAAATCCATTCATAGCATTATTGTTGTTTACAAATCAATGGCAGCTGTTTTGACTAGGAAAAGTAAAGAAAGTGTTGGTGGCCTTTCACATTACTTTAAGAAGTAAACCAGTGTGCACCTCATAGATTCAGGAAGTGTACAAATTAATCAACTGTCTGTATTTTCGTTTAAAAAGAAGTACTTAATTATGCGCTTTTTAAACTTTTAGCAGAACAAGTCTTTGAAAGCTCATCCAGTACATTTCCTATTCACAACATGACATTAAATCTAAATCTAGGTAAATCATTCTCAGTTGTGAGAGGCCCCAATATTGTACGTACCACTAAAAAAAAAAAAATGCCAATTAAATTCTTGAGACAGCACTGCAAGAGGCTTTTCTCAGAGATGTTAAAATGATGAAATACAGTGCATCTTAGTATAGATGAAAAACATAGGTCAGCTCCTTGAACCCAGAAACCATGCATGCTTGTGCAGTGCAGCAGCCCCACTCCCTAGAAAATTGCCTGGCACATAGTAGGTGCTCAGTAAATTTTGGTTGAATGACTATAACCTACGGAGGGCAGAAAATCCTTATTCCATGAGCAAAATTGAGCAGTCATGCTGTCATGGACAGGTGTACTTCATTTTCCCAGTTGAGAAATTTTCTTCCCCTGTGGTGGTTCTTCTGTATCATTCTGTTTCTGCCCTACCCGCCTCATAAGGTTTATTTATCCATTAATTAATTGCTTCAACAAATGTTTATTTTGGATCTTTTATGTGCAGGCACTGTGCTAGCTAGGTGCAAGAGATACAAAAACGAACAAAACATATGTACCCCTCAAAAAGCGAAGTCTGGTGTGGGAGACAGATGGTAAACAAATAATCACACAAATAACAATCTAATTACAATTTGATATTTGCTTTGGAATACAGTGTTATGTGAAAAGTCATAAACCAGTTGAATTCCCTTCTGACTTGTATTTATCTTTAATAATCCGATAATCATATTTAAGCCTTAAGAATGGCAAGAGACCACATTTCAAGTGCATTTGGATTCCCCTCTGAATACTCAGAGTTCCTATGGAGTTTCCCAAATCACTGTTATGAGCTCATGGTCATTTTCCCCCTATGTCACAGAATATTTTCAGCGCAGAAATATATATTTTGTGAAAGAAATCAGTGAAACCTGACTGATAGTGGTGTTTTAATAGTGGAGTTTTGGTTGATTTCTAAATCCAAGTTAACATGATAACCTTTGGGTCACAGATCTTTTTTGAGAATCTGATGAAAGCTAGCAATTCTCTCTCAGGAAAAAAAAAGCACATATACATGTTCACAACTTTGCATTCTATTTTGTGGTTCTGAGATTTGATATCACACATGGCCTTTATAGTCTAACGTGGTGGTTTTCAAACTGTGGTCCACAGAACCCTGGGGATCCTTGAGACCCGTTGGGCATCTGTAAAGTCAGTTATTTTCATAATACTGCTAAGATACCTGCACTAATGATACAGAAACAACAGAGAGTAAAACTGCTGGTGCCTTGCTGTAGTCGAGGCAGTGGCCCCAAACTATACTAGCAGGCATTGTTTTCTTCCTTCCTGTGCACCCGAGGTTAAACCCATCATTGCATAAGAGTATCCTTGATGAAGAAGTAAAATTATTTATTTTAAATATCTTGACCCTTGAACTTAACCTCTTCAATATTCTGTGTGAAGAAATGGGAAGTACACATAAAGCGCTTCTGCTTTATACCAAAGTAATATGTTTTTCTCAAGAAAAAGCAGTTGTGTGAGATACACACTGAACTAGCCACTTTTTTTCATGGCATATTATTTTCACTTGTAAGAGCAACAGACAAATTGTAGTTATTCAGAAGTGAGTATTTGGTAGGCATTTTCTTGAAAATGAACAAAATGAACCTGTCTCTTCAAGCAAGCAATTGTTAGTATTTGTTGCCAGTGATAAAATTCCAGTTTTTGAGTAAAAATTAGATTTTAGAAAACGTGTGTCTGCCATTGTGAGCTTGCCATCTGCTCAAACACTTAAAAGGCTTTTCTTTTTTTAAAAGATTTATTTATTTAGTTAGTTATTTATCTAATTTATTTTTGGCTGCTGTTGGGTCTTAGTTGTGGCACATGGGATCTTCATTGCGTCACATGGGCTCTTCGCTGTGGTGCACGGGCTTCTCTCAAGTTGTGGTGTGCAGGCTCCAGGGTGCATGGGCTCTGTAATTGTGGCGTGTGGGTTCTGTAGTTGTGGCGTGTGGGTTCCCGAGTGCATAGGCTCTGTAGTTGTGGCACGCGGGCTCTCTAGTTGAGGCGCATGAGCTCAGTAGTTATGGCACGTGGGCTTAGTTGCCCCACGACATGTGGGATCTTAGTTCCCTGACCAGGGATCGAACCCACATCACATGCATTATAAGGTGGATTCTTTACCACTGGACCACCAGGGAAGTCCCTAAAAGGCTTTTCTAATGAGATTGGTAGGGATATGAATGATGTAATTTTTTGGTATTTAATAAATAAATGATGTCAACAGTTGAAAGATAACTGTTATCTTGGCAAATCATTATTTTCTGAATGATCATGATGCCTGGATAAAAGTTCCATTCAACAATGCAGATTAGACTAATGGGGTTTAATGTAATAAAGTACAAGAATTCATTGATACGATTTTATATTCCATATTGCAGATAATTTTTAAGAAACTATTTGTTGAGTTTGGGTATAGTATCAAAGAAGGGAGGCTATTAAAATACTCCTCCCTTTTCCAACCACATATCTGTATGAGGAGAGATTTTATTCATATACTTCAACCAATAAACATATTGCAACAGATTGAATATAGACACGTATATGAAAATTCAGCTGTCTTTATTAAACCAGACATTTAAAAAATTAGCAAAAATGTAAAACATAGCCTATCTTTGCACTAAATGTTTTGTTTTGTAAGATGGTTATTTTAATTCACATAATCAGAAATCTTTGGGATCAAAGTATAAATGGATCCTGAGACCAGGAAGTTTGAGAACCCCTGTTTTGGAGGTTAAATATCCTTCAAATAACAGTTATTTCAAGACCCATTTAGGTAATGAACAGACCATAAGGGTGAGTCATCATCTTTCTGATATAGTTACAACTTATGAGAAATTATAAAAATAAATCTTTAAAAAATATATATTGTTTATGTTACAACAACACGGCTGTTTCTGTGATGTAAAGAATATAGCAAAATGTATCAGGTAGGAAGGCTCTGTAGAGGAAATAGCTAGGTTGAGCATTCTTTTTAAATATCAGTTTGATTTATGTCAAATTCAGCCCAGGATTAAACTGAAAAAAAAAAAAAACTAAACTAAAAACATGAGCCTTATTCTTAGGTAAGCAGTTAACTTTCTGAAAAGCTGAACAATTCGTTCTTGATAGGTCCTGCACGTGTGAATAATAGATTAATTCTTGTTAAAGTAGATACAAGATAAGGGGCACCCATGTCTTTAAGCACAAGAGGTATTATAAACACAAAATAATGGAAAATAATTTTTTTGTTTTATCTTGGATATTAAATATCATAACTGCATTGTGATTTGTTAAATTCAAACTTCCATATGCACATGGCTTCATTTTAATTTAAATGAAAAAAATAAACAATGTGGTAGTGAAGAAAAAGGTAGCTTTCATTTATATATATGTGACTAGCATATGTGGTTATATGTAAAGATCTTTTAAAGCAACGTTATTTCTTGGCAAGTCAGTCTTTCCCTGCAACCAGTCAGTGTTCATTTTGAAAATTCTGAGCAGGCTATATGAAGGTCATGTGATGTATAACTCCAGCAGATAAAGCTTGTGACTAGACTTTTAAAAACTTAATAATAAGGGCAGATCAATTTTTTAACATCATTTCCACTAAAATTCATTTTTGGAAGTATGTAGACAGTAACTGATAATAACTCACTTCCTTTCACAATCAATTTCTGAGACTGATATACAAATACAGCATGTACCTTTTTTTTTTTTAATCTGAAAGTTTGGCAAACCTAAGATTTTATTTGGAGTATTGCTGTGTTATTAAGGGTTATTTTTATACATAGTTACCTTTTTTACTTAGCAAAACAAATGTGGGTTTGTGTAGACGTTTAAAAATTTATGTATATCTGTAATACATATATAATTTCTTCTTAGGGAAGTAAAAGATTTTTAATTTAAGTTTCTAAAATAAAATTTAAGCCAAAGCACTTAAACTGACCCTGGTGTGATAATATTTGGTTAATGATACTGCTTCTGGATGAAAATGCAAGCCAATTAGAAATTAGTGCATTTGTGTGAGATCTGTTGCTGAAATTATAGCGACATGAGAAGAAGGAATAAGATTAGAGAGTAGTATATTGTATTCATCATAGAAAATGGCTAAAGAAAAATCTCTTGAAAATCTGGTCAGGACCAGGATATATCTACAAAAAGTATGTCATTAGATAAGATCTGCTAGGTCTAGGCATGGGGATACAGATAAAGTGTTTCTATGTACTATGAATAACATTCACAATCACAAATGCATAAAAAAACCTTTATTAAGAAATGGGTTGAGCAATATAAAGAAAATTCTTAAAAAAAAAAAGACTTGAGTAAATGGGAATATATTTCCCGATGAAAGACAGGATGTTATAA
Organism: Monodon monoceros; assembly: GCF_005190385.1. Lineage (NCBI taxonomy): Eukaryota > Metazoa > Chordata > Mammalia > Artiodactyla > Monodontidae > Monodon > Monodon monoceros. The sequence continues at coordinate 78,942,869 of NW_021703771.1, read as the reverse complement.
GTTTGCTGTCTCTTGCCAGTTAGCTAATGTTTGATGTCATTCTAATGAAAATGCTAATGAATGGGAATTGGAGAACTTGACAAAACGTTTCAGGGTTTTTCTGGAAGAATTAATAGATAAAAATGGTAAAGAAATGTTTGATAAAAAGTAATGAGTATGGGCTTTCTTGGTGGCGCAGTGGTTGAGAGTCTGCCTGCCGATGCAGGGGACACGGGTTTGTGCCCCGGTCCAGGAAGATCCCACATGCCGCGGAGTGGCTGGGCCGGTGAGCCATGGCCGCTGAGCCTGCGCGTCCGGAGCCTGTGCTTTGCAACGGGAGAGGCCACAGCAGTGAGAGGCCCGCGTACTGCAAAAAAATAAATAAATAAGTAATGAGTATGATATACTTTCTGGATATTAAGACTTTAATGATTCTATAATTAAATCTGTGTGATTCTGTTATTTAAAAAAACCAGTTCACATTACGAAAATAGCTTAGAAACAAACCTCTCTATCTAATTTTCTAAATAAGTTGGGAGAAGGATTAATCTATAGAGTGGTGCTGGGGCAGATGCTAAGCTATTGGGGGAGTAAACTCCCTTTAGTTATCAGCTTCCATTAAAACTAAAGTAAATACCAGCTGAACTAAAAAGTTTTTTTTAAAAAAATACAGCTAGAAGGAAAGAGAAATGACTGTGACTTGAATGAGGGAAGGTTTTTCTTTTTTGTTCGCTTTGTGTCTCTGTGTTACATTTTGGTAATTCCCTCAGTATTTCAAGCTTTTCTTTATTTGTTACAGTGATCTATGATCAGTGATCTCTGATGTGACTATGATAAAAAGAGTACTGACTTGCCGAAGGCACCAATGATGGTTAGCTTTTTTTGTAGCAATAAGATGTTTTTTTAAATTGTCATGTACATTGTTTATTTATTTATTTTAATCTCTTCATGTCTTCTATTACTTAGTTTTTTTAATTAGTTATCTATTTTATACGTATTAGTATATATATATATATATGTCAATCCCAATCTCCCAATTCATCCCACTACCACCCCTCCCCGCTTTCCCCCCTTGGTGTCCATACGTTTGTTCTGTACATCTGTGTCTCTGCTTCTGCCTTGCAGACCGGTTCATCTGTACCATTTTTCTAGGTGCCACATATATGCGTTAATATATGATATTTGTTTTTCTCTTTCTGACTTAACTTCACTCTGTATGACAGTCTCTAGGTCCATCCGCGTCTCTGCAGATGACCCAATTTCGTTCCTTTTTATGACTGCGTAATATTCCATTGTATATATGTACCACATCTTCTTTATCCATTTGTCTGTCAGTGGGCATTTAAGTTGCTTCAATGACCTGGCTATTGTAAATGAGCTGCAGTGAACATTGGGGTACATGTGTCTTTTTGATTTATGGTTTTCTCTGGGTATATGCCCAGTAGTGGGATTGCTGGGTCATATGGTAATTCTGTTTTTAGTTTTTTAAGGAAGCTCCATACTGTTCTGCATAGTGACTGGATCAATTTACATTCCCACCAACAATGCAGGAGGGTTCCCTTTGCTCCACACCCTCTCCAGCATTAGTTGTTTGTAGATTTTCTGATGATGCCCATTCTAACTGGTGTGAGGTGATACCTCATTGTAGTTTTGATTTGCATTTCTCTAATAATTAGTGATGTTGAGCAGCTTTTCATGTGCTTCTTGGCCATCTGTATGTCTTCTTTGGAGAAATGTCTATTTAGGTCTTCTGCCCATTTTTTGATTGGGTTGTTTGTTTTTTTAATATTGAGCTCCATGAGCTGTTTATATATTTTGGAGTTTAATCCTTTGTTGATTCGTTTGCAAATATTTTCTCCCATTCTGAGGGTTGTCTTTTCATCTTGTTTATGGTTTCCTTTGCTGTGCAAAAGCTTTCAAGTTTCATTAGGTCCCATTTGTTTATTTTTGTTTTTATTTCCATCACTCTAGGAGGTGGGTCAAAAAAGATCTTGCTGTGATTTATGTCAAAGAGTGTTCTTTCTATGTTTTCCTCTAAGAGTTTTATAGTGTTTGGTCTTACATTTAGGTCTTTAATCCATTTTGAGTTTATTTTTGTGTATGGTGTTAGGGAGTGTTCTAATTTTATTCTTTACATGTAGCTGTCCAGTTTTCCCAGCACCACTTATTGAAGAGACTGTCTTTTCTCCATTGTATATCCTTGCCTCCTTTGTCATAGATTAGTTGACCAAAGGTGCGTGGGTTTATCTCTGGGCTTTCTACCCTGTTCCATTGATCTGTTTCTGTTTTTATGCCAGTACCATATTGTCTTGATTACTGTAGCTTTGTAGTATAGTGTGAAGTCAGGGAGCCCGATTCCTCCAGCTCTGTTTTTTTCCCTCAAGATTGCTTTGGCTATTCAGGGTCTTTTATGTCTCCATAAAAATTTTAAGATTTTTTGTTCTAGTTCTGTAAAAATATGCCTTTGGTAGTTTGATAGGAATTGCACTGAATCTGTAGATTGCTTTGGGTAGTATAATCATTTTCGCAGTGTTGATTCTTCCAATCCAAGAACGTGGTATATCTCTCCGTCTGTTTGTGTCATCTTTGATTTCTTTCATCAGTGTCTTAATAGTTTTCTGAGTACAGGTCTTTTACCTTCTTAGGTAGGTTTATTCCTAGGTATTTTATTCCTTTTGTTGCAGTGGTGTATGGAATTGTTTCCTTAATTTCTCTTTCTGATCTTTCGTTGTTAGTGTATACGAATGCAAGAGATTTCTGTGCATTAATTTTGTATCCTGCCACTTTACCAAATTCATTGATTAGCTCTAGTAGTTTTCTGGTGGCATCTTTAGGATTCTCTATGTATAGTATCATGTCATCTGCAAAGAGTGAGAGTTTTACTTCTTTTCCAATTTGCATTCCTTTTATTTCTTTTTCTTCTCTGGTTGCCGTGGCTAGGACTTCAGAACTATGTTGAATAATAGTGGTGAGAGTGGACTTCCTTGTATTGTTCCTGATCTTAGAGGCAGTGCTTTCAGTTTTTCACCATTGAGAATGATGTTTGCTGTGGGCTTGTCGTATATGGCCTTTAGTATGTTGAGGTAGGTTCCCTCTGTGCCCACTTTCTGGAGAGTTTTTATAATAAATGGGTGTTGAATTTTGTCAAAAGCTTTTTCTGCATCTGTTGAGATGATCATATGGTTTTTATTCTTCAATTTGTTAATATGGTGTATCACATTGATTGATTTGCATATACTGAAGAATCCTTGTATCCCTGGGATAAACCCCACTTGATTATGGTGTATGATCCTTCTAATGTGCTGTTGGATTCTGTTTGCTAGTATTTTGTTGAGGATTTTTACATCTATATTCATCAGTGTTATTGATCTGTAGTTTTCTTTTTTGTAGTATCTTTGTCTGGTTCTGGTATCAGGGTTGTGGCCTTGTAGAATGAGTTTAGGAGTGTTCCTTCCTCTGCAATTTCTTGGAAGAGTTTGAGAAGGATGGGTGTTAGCTCTTGGCTAAATGTTTGATAGAATTCACCTGTGAAGCCATCTTGTCCTGAACTTTTGTTTGCTGGAAGATTTTTAATCACAGTTTCAATTTCATTACTTGTGATTGGTCTGTTCATATTTTCTATTTCTTCCTGGTTCAGTCTTGGAAGGTTACCTCTTTCTAAGAATTTGTCCATTTCTTCCAGGTTGTCCATTTTATTGGCATAGAGTTGCTTGTAGTAGTCTCTTAGGATGCTTTGTATTTCTGTGGTGTCTGTTGTAACTTCTCCTTTTTCATTACTAATTTTATTGAATTGAGTCCTCTCCCTCTTTCCCTTGATGAGTCTGACTAAAGGTTTATCAATTTTGTTTATCTTCTCAAAGAACCCGCTTTTAGTTTTATTGATCTTTGCTATTGTTTTCTTTCTATTTCATTTATTTCTGCTCTGATCTTTATGATTTCTTTCCTTCTACTAACTTTGGGTTTTGTTTGTTCTTCTTTCTCTCATTCCTTTAGGTGTAAGTTTAGATTGTTCATTTGAGATGTTTCTTGTTTCTTGAGGTAGGCTTGTATTGCTATCAACTTCCCGTTTAGAACTGCTTTTGCTGCATCCCATAGGCTTTGGATTGTTGTGTTTTCATTGTCATTTGTTTCTAGGAATTTTTTGATTTCCTCTTTGATTTCTTCAGTGATCTCTTGGTTATTTAGTAATGTATTGTTTAGCCTCCGTGAGTGTGAGTTTTTTACGTTTTTTTCCCTGTAATTGATTTGTAATCTCATAGCGTTGTGGTCAGAAAAGATACTTGATATGATTTCAGTTTTCTTAAATTTACTGAGGCTTGATTTGTGATCAGGATGTGATCTGTCCTGGGGAATGTTCTGTGTGCACTTGAGACGAAGGTGTAATCTGCTGTTTTCGGATGGAATGTCCTATAAATATCAGATCTATCTGGTCTACTGTGTGATTTAAAGCTTGTGTTTTCTTGTTAATTTTCAGTCTGGATGATCTGTCCATTGGTGTAAGTGAGATGTTAAAGTCCCCCACTATTACTGTGTTACTGTCGATTTTCTCTTTTATAGCTGTTAGCATTTGCCTTATGTATTGAGGTGCTCCTATGTTGGGTGCATATATATTTATAGTTGTTATATTTTCTTCCTGGATTGATCCCTTGATCATTATGTAGTGTCTTCCCTTGTCTCTTGTAACATTCTTTATTTTAAAGTCTATTTTATCTACTGTGACTATTGCTACTCCAGCTTTCTTTTGATTTCCATTTGCATGGAGTATCTTTTTCCATCCCATCACTTTCAGTCTGTAGGTATCCCTCGGTCTGAAATTGGTCTCTTGTAGACAGCATATATATGGGTCTTATTTTTGTATCCATTCAGCAAGCCTTTGTCTTTTGGTTGGAGCATTTAATGCATTCACATTCAAGGTAATTATCGATATGTATGTTCCTATTACCATTATCTTAATTGTTTTGGGTTTGTTTTTGTAGGTCCTTTTCTTCTCTTGTGTTTCCCACTTAGAGAAGTTCCTTTAGTATTTGTTGTAGAGCTGGTTTGGTGGTGCCAAATTCTCTTAGCTTTTGCTTGTCTGTAAAGCTTTTGATATCTCTGTTGAATCTGAATGAGATCCTTGCTGGGTAGAGTAATCTTGGTTGTAGGTTCTTCCCTTTCATCACTTTAAATGTATTATGCCACTCCCTCTGGCTTGTGGAGTTTCTGCTGAGAAATCAGCTCTTAACCTTATGGGAGTTCCCTTGTATCTTATTTGTCATTTTTTCCCTGTTGCTTTAAATAATTTTTCTTTTTGTCTTTAATTTTTGTCAATTTGATTACTGTGTGTCTTGGTGTGTTTCTCCTTGGGTTTATCCTGCCTGGGACTCTCTGCGCTTCCTGGACTGGGTGGCTATTTCCTTTCCCATGTTAGGGAAGTTTTCAACTATAATCTCTTCAAATATTTTCTCAGGTCCTTTCTCTCTTCTCCTTCTGGGACCCCTATAATGCAAATGTTGTTGCATTTAATGTTGTCCCAGAGGTCTCTTAGGCTGTCTTCATTTCTTTTCATTCTTTTTTCTTTATTCTGTTCCATGGCAGTGAGTTCCACCATTCTGTCTTCCAGGTCACTTATCCGTTTTGCCTCGGTTATTCTGCTATTGATTCCTTGTGGTATACTTTTCCTTTCAGTTATTGTGTTGTTCATCTCTGTTTGTTTTTTCTTTAATTCTTTTAGGTCTTTGTTAAATATTTCTTGCATCTTCTCGATCTTTGCCTCCATTCTTTTTCCGAGGTCCTGGATCATCTTCACTATCATTCTGAATTCTTTTTCTGGAAGGTTGCCTATCTCCACTTCATTTAGTTGTTTTTCTGGGGTTTTATCTTGTTCCTTCATCTGGTACATAATCCTCTGCCTTCTCATTTTGTCTGTTTTTATGTGAATGTGATTTCGTTCCACAGGGTACAGGATTGTAGTTCTTTTTGCTTCTGCTGTCTGCCCTCTGGTAGATGAGGCTATCTAAGAGGCTTGTGAAAGTTTCCTGATGGGAGGGACTGGTGGTGGGTAGAGCTGGGTGTTGCTCTGGTAGGCAGGGCTCAGTAAAACTTTAAAACTGCTGATGGGTGGGGCTGAGTTCCCTCCCTGTTGGTTGTTTGGCCTGAGGTGACCCAGCACTGGAGCCTACAGGCTCTTTGGTGGGTCCATTGGTGGACTCTGGGAGGGGTCACGCCAATGAGTACCTCCCAGAACTTCTACTGGCAGTGTCCTTGTCCCTATGGTGAGCCACAGCAGCCCCCCGCCTCTGCAGGAGGCCCTCCAACATTAGCAGGTAGGTCTGGTTCAGTCTCCTATGGGAGACTGCTCCTTCCTCTGGGTCCCGATGTGCACGCTACTTTGTGTGTGCCCTCCAAGAGTGGAGTCTCTGTTTCCCCCAGTCCTGTCGAAGTCCGGCAGTCAGATCCCGCTAGCCTTCAAAGTCTGATTCTCTGGGAATTCCTCCTCCTGTTGCTGGACCCCCAGGTTGGGAAGCGTGATGTGTGGCCCAGAATCTTCACTCCAGTGGGTGGATTTCTGTGGTATAAGTGTTCTCCAGTTTGTGAGTCACCCACCCAGCAGTTAATGGGATTTGATTTTATTGTGATTGTGCCCCTCCTACCATCTCATTGTGGCTTCTCCTTTGTCTTTGGATGTGGGGTATCTTTTCTGGTGAGTTCCAGTGTCTTCCTTTCGATGCTTGTTCAGCAGTTAGTTGTGATTCAGGTGCTCTCGCAAGAGGGAGTGAGCGCATGTCCTTCTACTCTGCCATCTTGAACCAATTTCCAGATGAGGGAAATTTTAGTAAGTTTAAAAGCATTAGAATGCATTTTTAACCAAAAACAAACAATAAGCAAAATAAAAGGATAAAAGCAAACCAAACTAGGGAATATGATAGCACGTATGATAGGTATAAGGGCTTCAAAGAACATTAATATAGAAAGAATATACAAATCAGAAAACTTTAAATGGACAAAAAACATGAATATGCAATTCAAAAGATGTGAACATTGGCTTATAATAACTTGGACAAATACTCATTCTCAGTAACAATAGAAATGTAAGTTATAAATAGTCTTATAGGGCTTCCCTGGTGGCGCGGTGGTTGAGACTCCGCCTGCCGATGTAGGGGACACAGGTTCGTGCCCCAGTCCGGGAAGATCCCACATGCCGCGGAGCAGCTGGGCCCATGAGCCATGGCCGCTGAGCCTGCGCGTCTGGAGCCTGTGTTCCACAACGGGAGAGGCCACAACAGTGAGAGGCCCACGTACCGCAAAGAAAATAAATAGTCTTATATAAATTTCAAAGGTTTCTTTTTTTGTGTTTTTATTTTTACTGAGACCATCTAATGCAGGCCAACTTGAAATGGTCCTCATAAAACAGCATTGTAACTTAGAACAACCTTTTGAAAAGCAGTTTATAGTGTTTATCAGCTTATAAAATATTCATGCTTCTCCACTTAATAATTCTACTTTGAGGAATTTTCCCCAAGGACTTAATCAGAAATGCAAGTCAGTGTTTAGGCACAAAGAAGTTTTTAATATAAAAAAGTGAAACTACCGTACATTAATAACAAATGGCTAAGTAAATTATGATAAATCAGTGCCGTGTAACCAGTAAAAATATTTGAGTTTTTGACACAATGAGAGGATGAAAGTTGAAGATTAAGAACATTTTAATGGTGTTAAGTTGTTTTTAAAATGTCCACAATCAGAAGGAGGGAGAATGTGTCTAAATGTCTAACATGGTTTTTACTGAATAATAAAAGGGAGGTTTTTTTCATTCATTCTTATGCTTTCTCATACATACCAAATTTTCCACGATGATGTATAATCAGAAAAAAACAAGATACAACTTTTGAGGAAGTTCAAGTTTTTATTGTTTCTGACTATTTTTGTTCATTGATGTTTAGTGTGTTTTAGCAGACAGGCTCACAGGGAAAAATAATAAATTCTTAATATTTCCTAAATTCTGCAGTCTCCTTTAAAAAAATTTTTAAAGATAAATTACATTTCATATTCATGTCAAACTATGGGAATAAGTGAATGCCCCTTGGTTACATTTCAAGTAGGCCTGTAAGTATTATCACTTCTTTCTCTACTTCCAGTAGTGTAAATATTTGAATTATCCTGAGTAATGATGTTTTTATTCTAATTTACACTATGATTGTTTCCACTTAAAAAGAGACTTTCATTTACATTTTGTATTGTGTTGTATTTAGAATCAGAAGTGATAAATGACTGAATGGCAAATTCCACTTAGTCCGTAAAGCCAGGCTGCTGAAGTGCTCTAGCTTTTATAAGCATGAAACCTTGAACAAGTTATTTAATCTCTCTCTACTTTAGTTGGTCTTTAGTAAAATGAGGATAATAGTACATGTCTCACAGAGTAAGGTGAAGTAAAATGCTTAATGAATTACTGTATGCAAAATGCTTTGAACAGCGCTTGTCATATAGTAAGGGAGCAATATATATATAATTATGTGCATATATATATATATATAATTATTAACTGTGATATAGTATTTGGAAATACAGGATCCCTGGGAGATTGCAGTCCTGCAATCTTATTTAAAAATCTCATTAAAAAAAAAATTAATCTCATTAAAAAATAAGATTAATGGTCCTTTAACAGTATAAGGAAAAATGTGGCTTTGGTCCTTCTGATCAATGTAATTTAATAGTTAGTATCAATAGTAAAAAGAAACATTTAGCATATGAATGCCACTTGTGCAGTTTTATTCATGAAACAATAGATATGGAAAAAGAGCTCACCACATCCATAGAATCACCATACTTTACAAAAAATTAAATTAGCTCCCTTCATGTCAGAGCTTTACTGTTTTGTTGTTTTCTTATTATGAGCTCCTTCTAACCTAAATTAGTAGACACTAACCCTAGATATTGTCCTCCAATGAGTGTCTGACCAGTGTAGTGGAGGAGTATCTTTTTTATTTCAGAGTTTAAATCTTTAAATAAAAATACACTGTCAACTTACATTTTAAACATGGGGCTTCCCTAGTGGCGCAGTGGTTAAGAATCTGCCCACCAGTGCAGGGGACATGGGTTCGAGCCCTGCTCCGGGAAGATCCCACATGCCGCAGAGCAGCTAAGCCCGTGCACCACAGCTACTGAGCCTGCGCTCTAGAGCCCACGAGCCACAACTACTGAGCCCACACACCACATCTACTGAAGCCTGCATGCTCTAGAGCCTGTGCTCGGCAACAAGAGAAGCCCACGCACCACAACGAAGAGTAGCCCCTGCTCGCCGCAACTAGAGAAAGCCTGCACGCAGCATCGAAGACCCAACACAGCCAAAAATAATAAATAAATAAAAATAAATAAATTCATAAATTACTAAGTCATGGAATTGGAAGGGACTTTAGAAATTAGTACACCATTCCTCCCAGTATCTCTTTTTACAGTGCACCCACCCCTCCCCCAACCCCAGCACATTTCGTAATGGGGGCAGTTATTCTTTTTTTTTTTTCCTTTGGCCTCGCCCGCAGGATCCCACTTCCATAATCGCAGGCCACAGCCATGAAAGCCTGGAATTCTAACCACTAGGCCACCAGGGATCTCCCTCGGTTATTCCTTTTTGAAGTGCTCGTTGCATTCTTATTCTTCTCTAGTCAAGTTCGTTATGCTGATAGTCTGAAAGTTGTTCAGTTAGTATAATTGTAGATTTTTACCTTAATATTATATCTTGAAACTTGGGAGGAGGGTTACTGTTGTTTTTCTGGTTTCTTATTAATAGTTGCCAGGAGCTGGATTTCTACTATATGTCAGGCATTTTGCATAAATATTTAGAAGTCCTCACAATGAGTTATATCACAAGTCTTTTCTCAAATTTAGATTTAGCACACCTCTTCCAGGAAGCTTTCCTTTAAAACTTCCCCTTCTTGCAAGTCGATCAGGTGTCCTCCTTCTCTGGGTACACAGTGCCCTGTATGTATATGCAGTTCTGTCGTTGCCCTTTCCATTTAGATCATAATTTACTTCTAGTTGTCTGTGTTTCCCCCCTCCCTCACCAGGTCTTAAGTGTTCTGTCAGAAAGAAGTTGCTCTGTGTACCTAGCGCGGATCTTGGCACGGTGCCTTGCACACTCAAATATTTGTCAGAGCAGTTGTGCCTTAAGTCATGCAGTTATTGAGTGCATGAACTTGGGTTGGTCTGGCTTCCTAGTATCATGGTGCTGACACAGAGAGTCATTAATTTCAAACACTTTCCAAATATTTTTTCTTTCAGAATGATGATTTTTACCAGAGCCTTTGTGTCTTCATTGCAGGGAAGTGTGGCCACGGCTGCCTTACCGGAGAGCGGGTCTTCCCTTGCCTTGCGAGCCCTGGGGTGGGGCTCACTTTATGCCTGGTGTGGGGTTGGTGTGATCAGCTTCGCAGTCTGGAAGGCCTTAGGAGTTCACAGTGTAAGTAAGTGCAGTCCTGTAATTGCTATCTGGAATGTTTATTCTACTTTGTGCGTCTAAATCTTCCAGATTTTCAAATTTGCATACAGTTTATTCACTATCTTGTGAAGTGATGACAGAGAATTGACTAAATTTTTACTAATAACTAGGCAGCTTCTCATTACTAGTAGATCATATAAATAATTTAAATATATAAGGGTGCTGAAACTTCAAATATAATTAATGACTAATGCATAGCAAATGTTCGTTCTGTATAAATTTGTGGGAGCTACTTGTTCAGTAAAATAATTTGGAACAACTTTCTATGCTGTTTGACATCCATATATATAAACATCGTTTAAAATAAAGCATTTTAAAATTATTATTTAAATTATTAATGTGTTTACACATTATTGGAAAAAGAGCCTAGTACCTGTGTGTGTGTAACTTATACTCCAAGGTAAAAAGCTGTACATTTGGAATATGTGGCTTCTTTTTATTTAAACTATTGGTAGGAAGTTCTGTGGACCAGGCTCTTTGTGACAGGTGAGAATTGGTGGTGGTTTAGAATGGGTGGCAGAAGTAGAGTTGATGAAAAGAGGTTCTGGATATATGTTGAAGGTAGGGGAAACAAGGACTTGTTATAAACTGAATGTGGGAGGTGAGAGAAAAAGTCAAGTCAAGGATGTCTCCAGGCTTTTGGTCTGAACGACTGGAAAATGGATGGGACCAGTGTGAAAGGAGCAGATATTAGGGGATCACGTCAGGGGCTCAGTCTGGGACTTATGAGTTTGAGGTAGATTTTAGATAGCCAAGTGGAGAGTCAAGCAAGCAGTTAGATACAGAAGTTGGAATTCAGGGAACAGGTCAAGGTGAAGATCTAAATCAGTATGTGGATAGTATTTAAACCATGAGATCAGATGAGCTCACATAGACAGTGAATGTAGAGAGAAAAGAGAAGAGGTCTGAGGAAGGAGCCCTTGGTTTAGGAGCTCCTAAGGTTTAGAGGTTGAGGAATGAGGAGGTTTCCCTGCTGAAGAAGCAGGGGAAACCAGGAGAATGGTGACTTGGACGCCAGGTGAAAAGACATCTTTCAAGGAGGAGGATGCTGGGCATAAGTCATGTAGGATGAGAACTGGTAGTTCACTGAGATGTGGTGGTCATTGGTGGGTAAAGCCTGAGTGGAGTGGATCCGAAGGAGAATGGAGGAGAGAGCTCGGAGGCAGTGTGTATGGGCAAGTCTTGAGCTTTGCTGTAAAGAGAAAGAAAGAAATGGGGTCGTAGCTAGAAGGGGGAATGGGATCAAGAGAGGGTTTTTTTTTTTTTTTAAAGTTGGGAGAATTAACAGCATGTGTGCATGCTGATAGGAATGATTCAGTGGAGGGGGGAATTGATGCAAGGGAGAGGGAATTGCTGGAGTAATAGGTATTATTATTATTGAATTTTTCACACTTAGTTTAATAATAACTACATAGGCATTATTGTACTTTTCACTTAAAATATACTGACAGACAAACAGATGCTGCTTTATTCCTAGTCTGAGTAACCTTTATTTTTTAAGTAACTGCCTGCTACTCATTGTTTGTAATAATAAAGTAGGGATTACTTGAAAAAAGTTAGAAAACCCATGACTGAAGATTTTTGATGATTTTTATTGTTACCTCAATTTTGCTTTGACCAATATAAAATCTCTTCTTCCATTTCAGGCATTGTGCCAGACATTTTAGACATAGCAGATTATTTAATCCTCACAACAGCTATGAAGTAGGTGTTAATATCCCCCATCCTGTAAATGAGGAAACAGGGACTCAGGTTAAGTCACACAGCTTGTAATTGGCAGAGTCAAGATTTGAAGCTAAGTCTGATGGTCTGCAGAACCTGGTTCGTTTTCAATTTTACCTCCCTTAGCTAAGGTGGGAAATAAAGGAGTAGGTGGAAGGGGCAAGGGGAAGGAGGTAGTGAATCTGGTTTTGACTGTGGAATGATCCACACAGTCTTGATCATTTGACAGGTTTTACTGGGTATCTTCAGTGTGGACCTCCCAACATCACAATTGACTTCATTCTCGTATAGGACCAGCCATTCTTTTTTCATATGAGAGCAATTATTTGAAAACAAATGGAAAAGATTGGGAGGAAATATGTTTAGTGATAATATGTGAAAGAATTATGGGCATGTGGGTGAGTTTTGTATTTTACTTTTTTGTGTAATTCTTAAATATGTATTGCTTTGACAATAATACTGCTTTTTTGAAAATAGTCCTAGGTTTTCTTTTTATTAATTTATGCTGACTGTAAAGCACAACTGCCTGGGAGTACACAAAGCTTCCTTGACTACATACGAAATCTGCTTTGGGGGAGGGGCATGCAAATAATAATAAAGTTATTAAGCTTTTGGTTTCTATTAAAATGATGGTCTGTTAGTACTTCACATTGAGTGCATGGAATTGATAGGTAATGTTTGTAGAGTTTAGTAATGTAGGTCATAAATTGAGTAGTAAAGTTTTAAGGTATTTGAAAATATGAACAGTCTTTGATTTAGAAGAGTCATAATGAATCAATCCAAATTTTCATAGACCAACAAAATTAGGTATTTAAATTATATGCTTGAGAACTTGGGCTTTATGGGCTAGACTGTGCTATTTTAGTTTCTAGAATGTGAAAGTTTTTGTATTATGGCACTGATAAGAGGATTATTACCTAAATAAAATATTTGGGGGTGGGATTCTTTTCTGATTGGCACTATTGAATGTATGGAGACTTGGAATCCTTTTATATTGCATCTTCATGTCTTTAACCAAAAAGAGAGAATGAAATAACCTCTCCCTACTGTTAAGTCATTAGGCATATCAGTTTGATTTCCACATCTGAGAAGTCTCACAGAAAAATGAACCCACTGATAATTTTTTAGGACACATCTTTTAAAAGCAGTCGTGTTTATTAATTTGTTTATTCAAAAGACATTTGTGGGCCTACCCTGAGCCTGGCACTGAACTAAGACAGCGCTCCCCAGTGGACTGTTAGTATGTAAGGCATAGGTTTTTAAGCGTTATGGATGACTTTCCAAGGAAATTGTTATTGTATGACCCTGCCCTGAGGCTTGTGGAGAGCAATGTGGTATATTTTGGTTCTGCATTTAGAGGTTTTTATTTTTTTTATTTTTGGCTGTGTTGGGTCTTTGTTGCTGCGTGTGGGCTTTCTCTAGTTGTGGTGAGCGGGGGCTACTCTTCGTTGCAGTGCACGGGCTTATCATTGTCATGGCTTCTCTTGTTGCGGAGCACGGGCTCTAGGCATGCGGGCTTCAGTAGTTGTGGCACGTGGGCTCAGTAGTTGTGGCGCACGGGCTTAGTTGCTCCGCAGCATGCGGGATCTTCCCAGACCAGGGCTCGAACCCGTGTCCCCTGCATTGGCAGGTGGATTCTTAACCACTGTGCCACCAGGGAAGCCCTGCATTTAGGGAGTTTTGATGAGGTAGCCCTGATTCCAGTGATGAACTTTTTTTTTTTTTTTTTTGTGGTACGCGGGCCTCTCACTGTTGTGGCCTCTCCCGTTGCGGAGCACAGGCTCCGGACGCGCAGGCTCAGCGGCCACGGCTCACGGGCCCAGCTCCTCCGCGTCATGTGGAATCTTCCCGGACCGGCGCACGAACCCGCGTCCCCTGCATCGGCAGGCGGACTCTCAACCACTGTGCCACCAGAGAAGCCCCCAGTGATGAACTTTTATCGCTGTTTACTTCCTCTCATTAGGAAATGTCATGTGTCTATGAGGAATGAAAAGTTTTAGTCAAAAAATGTTGCGCAAAAATGGTTGCGGTCTGTGCACTCATTAAGTAATTGAGATGATCATTCTAGATAAATGCATGTAAATCAGAATCAATCCAGTGTCAAAATAGTTGAATTGTATTAAATCTCCAGTGTAAACCAGTTCCATAGAAAAGGGTGCCATCTAGTGGCTGACCAAGAGCAGCTTGCATTCCCTATTTTAATTCACAGCTACATCTGCTGGCTGAAAAGGCTTTAAAGCAAAGCTCTTCAGTTTATTAGAAATATTTTGGATTTACTCTTTGTTTATTCATAATTAGTGCAGAATTTCATTAACATGGAACATGTTTAATACATCAGATATAAATAAAAAATTTTAATTTACACAATGGTAGATCATTTAATCAGAGGTTCCAAAAAAGGAGAGCTATTGGAAGCTATCCTGTCAGCCAACTGTAGCAGATCAGGCTGCCCAGGATTTAAAGTGGCACCCTGCCTGCCTTAGCGTAGGAACCAGTGCAGGTCCAGCCTGGCATCGCCACACCAGCTCCACCCTGCTGACCAGCCATGGGCATGGCCTGATTGCTCAGAATGGGTTCATCACTTACTTTGAATTATGGTATTTTATCATGTGTTTATGATCGAGGCAGCATTAATTTTATAACAGGAATGAATTGTGAAAAGAATGAACGTTCACTATGGGTTCATGGTTCCCTATTGCAGCTGTGCACATGATCCTGGTGCATTCGGGCCATGTGAGTGCACAACATGGTGATGTGATTAGATTGTTTATTAGGGCAGATGTTTTAAGTTTAGAGAATAGTGGAGATAAATGCTCTTCAGGCAGTAAGGGCGTTATTGATACTAACTGGTAATCCCCCAGTTGTCAAAAGAAAAAACCATGCCACCTATAGTTATTTACATGTTAAAACTTTTTTACCTTTTATTATTTATAGTAGGTATTGAGCAAGAGGTTGAGCATATTTATGGTTAGGCTGTCTTGTTTTTTTTTTCTTCCCTTTGAAGGAAAAACATTAGGTGTATAAAAAATTCCTGATAGATATGATTGGAATCGCTATAGCTTTTTATGCTTAATGGACCCGTGTTCTGCATTTGTTTGAAGTTATCTCAAAATACTGGTCAGAATCACCCACTGCTAATATTTACTGTGGTTGTGTTAGAATATATTCATGATACCTGGCGTAGTTAAATTTGCATGTCATTTATAGTTGTCTTCACAGGAGCTAAAACATCGATAGAAATAAAACCATGAATGGGAACATTCTCAGTTATTGTAAAATACTTTAAATTGTCCAGAGATTTAAATTTTAAAATTAACTCTTATAAATGGAGTTTTTTTTTTAACCATGGGATAAGAGGTATTTGTTTTTATTTACATATATTGGTGTTTATTTTCAAAGAAAAAATATATTTAGGACCTACTTTTTTTAAACAAAAATGGGTTTTTAAATAAATTTATTTATTTATTTGTTTGTTGGCTGCATTGGGTTTTCGTTGCTGCGCGGGCTTTCTCTAGTTGCGGTGAGCGGGGGCTACTCTTCGTTGCGGTGTGCGGGCTTCTCATCGCGATGGCTTCTCTTGTTACAGAGCAGAGGCTCTAGGCTCGTGGGCTTCGGTAGTTGTGACTCGTGGGCTCTAGAGTGCAGGCTCAGTAGTTGTGGCACACGGGCTTAGCTGCTCGGCCGTATGTGGGATCTTCCCGGACCAGGGCTCGAACCCGTGTCCCCTGCATTGGTAGGTGGATTCTTAACCACTGTGCCATCAGGGAAGCCCATGGCTTTTTTTTTATAAAAAAAAAAATATATATATATATATATATATATATATATATGTACTCATTGTATGAAAAGAAAAAATCAGTGTAGAAAAGGTCAAAAACAAAAATCACCAAAGATCTCCCTGAATTGTAATCACTTATTATAGTAGGAACATCCTTGTAGAGCTTCTATAGGCATGCTCATATAATCATATATAAATACTCTTTTACTGGACTACTATGGAACTCTTTGTCACTGAATACTCATAAGAACATCTTTGCACAGTGGAGTATATGAATCTCCATCACTTTTAATGGCTACATGGTACTCAATTGTATGTTATAATTAATCGGTCTCCAGCCAACAGCATTTAGATTGTAATTTTTCACTATCAAACACCATGTGAACCTCTATAGGCATACATCTTTTTGTACTCTTCTTTGTCAAGAAATGTGTTCTAAAGACAGAAGATGCTATTGTTGAATCAAAGTGTATTTTTAAAATGTTTTTGATATTTGTTGCTAAGTGGCCTTCCAGGAAAGTTTATACAGTTTAGAAGATACCAGCAATGTATACAAGTTTCCTAGCACCCTTGCCATCAGTAGCTTTTATTACTCTGAAATTTTTGCCAATCTGATACATGGAAAATTTCTTCCTTTATTGTGTCTCTCTGAAGACCTTGCTGCTGTAAAGGCTTTTATGGAAATAATCTGTGACTGGAGTCACGAATACTCTCCAGCCCCAGTCTTGCCTCCTCATCTAGTATAGGTTGCTTTTTTCTCAAAAGGCCAGACCTCTTTTTCTTTAAAAAAATAAAACATGTTAAAACATACATATTTTAAATATTTCTCTAAAAAGTGTCATTTGACTTTCCTCTTCAAAGAAAGATTTTTAAAAAATTCTTCTCCATTATGGTTCATCACAGGATGTTGACTAGAGCTCCCTGTGCTGTACAGCAGGACCTCGTGGCTTATGCATTCTCTGTGTAATAGTTTGTGCTTGCTACTCCCGAACTCCCGGTCCCTCCCTCCCCCACAACTGCAAGGCTGTTCTCTGTGTCTGTGAGTCTGTTTCTGTTTCGTAGATAAGTTCATTTGTGTCATTTTAGATTCCACATGTAAGTGATAGCGTATGGTCTTTGTCCTTCTCTTTCTGACTTTGCTTAGTATGATCATCTCTAGGTCCATCCATGTTGCTGCACATGGCATTATTTCATTCTTCTTTATGGCTGAGTAATGCTCCATTGTACATATATATACATCTTCTTTATCCATTCATCTGTTGATGGACATTTAGGTTGTTTCCATGTCTTGGCTACTGTAAATAGTACTGCTGTGAACATAGGGGTACATATATCTTTTTGAATTACAGTTTTGTCCTGATATATTCCCAGGAGTGGGATTGCTGGATCATATGCCAACTCTATTTTTAGTCTTTTGTGGAACTTCCATACGTTTCTCCATAGTGGCTGCACCAATTTACATTCCCACCAGCAGTGCAAGAGGCTTCCCTTTTCTCCACACCCTCTCCAGCATTTATTATTTGTGGACTTCTTGATGATGGCCATTCTGACTGGTGTGAGGTGATACCTCTTTGTAGTTTTGATTTTCATTTCTCTAATACTTAGCAATGTTGAGCATCTTTTCATGTGCCTCTTGGCCATCTGTATGTATTATAAGAAAGATCTTTTAAAAGAAGTAATATTATACCTTATCTCTGAGACAATGGTGAATGCGCTCTAATAAAATTTATTTTCTCCAGCTCTTTTTTGTAGCTGTTGCTAGGCATACTTTTATATTAATATTTAGGCTCACTTCTTAATTACCTTATGACCAGCTTGAGGGCTTTTGCTAATTACAGTCAAATTTCTTTTACTTTTTGCTAATTTCAGTTTTACCAACATTCTGGTGTATCTCACATTAAATACATTTATTCTTACACCGTGTTTACTTATTTCAAATGAAAGCAGCATTGTAGGGCGAATGCTCGAACCCCACATGTAAAATAAAACTATGGAAAAGCTTAAAAGTTTTTAACTTCTAAGATATCTAAGAAGGAAATAAACTTCATGCTGTATACTTTTCATTGGTTTAGGTCAAAGATTAAAAACAAATTCGAGTCTCCTGGCAAGTTGTTTAATGGTAGCCACTTCTGAGTGGTCTGCAGGGCAAGTCTGAAACACGGCTGAAACATTTCCCTCTGTGTCCTCGCCTAATCTAATTTCAGTGCTTCCAAAGATTTCTACCAGCTCCGCCCCCAGGAAGAAAGCTTCAGTTTCTTATTCTGACTGCCTTATGTCAGCAGCCCCCGCCTTGCTTCCTCTTCCTGATGGTACTTCCTAGACCGCTCAGAACGCAGTCGTCATGATCTTGCAGAGATAGCTCCATCTGTCAAGCCCTCGGGCCTTCAAACAGCTTAAGCATTGAGGAATATTTTTCCTGGAATCATTTTTAAATTAATTGGAAGTGGCACTGTGCATCAGTTCAATTCAGGTCTGAGGTGACAGTTCAGGTCTGAGGTGACAAGAACATCTCTACACGCCTTATTTCCCATTCCATTGCAGCTCTAATGGGCTTGGCATCCCGGTGGTGGGAGGTACTCTGTGTGAATGTCAAGGAGCAATTTGGTGACAGAGAGACCGAATCAAAGGGACTCGCTCAGTTTAAAATGGGACGTAGTGACTGATGTACTGTCCCTTTTTTTTTTTTTTTTGCCAAGGGTTGGGGGAAATCAGCCGTTTTGGCGTATTGCCAAGATTCCTCTTTAAAAACCTACCAGTTTCCTTTTACAAGTAAAATAGGGCCCCAAGCATCTTATAAAGCATTTTATAAAGTAAGAATGTGCAACACTTACCAGGAAAGATAAGCTCTGCCATAAAAGCCTTCTTGTTGCAGGCCTGACACAAACCAGGCTTAATCACCTCAAGAATGTTCCCCGTCTCACTCCACTGGAGGGAAGGTAGCCTTGATTTCACTTGGGTTTTCTTACTGAGCATAGAAAATACGTCTCACATAAGCAGATCTCTAACCAAAGCATTGTGGAGTGCAGACCTGATAGCGCACGCTTTCCCCTTAAGCTTTGTTTCGGTATTTCCTGACTGAAATACTTCTAACAATTTTAAGAAGAAATCTTTTTTTTTAATGTGCTGTATATCTTTCCACAACGCAGATTGTGTTGAACGTAATTTCACTTTTTCTTGATGACTCAGCTATATCAGTTACTATTTGCTTCTGTGCTAACAGATTCTGGGCTTTCATAGTTCTTATTCTTTCTGTACTTCTTCCTGATCCTACTTTGGCTCTTGTTTTTCACCTCCCACCATCCTGTTGACTTCAGGTTCCTCCTTTGCCCTGGTATTTTCTCCACGGTTCTGTCCATTCCAGTGGCTTCATCCACATGCAGACAACTGCCAGGACCGCGTCTTCAGCCAGACCCCTGAGCTCCTAGCTCACGGGCCCGTTTGACTGGACACTGATGCTTGGATGTCCCACTGGTGTTACGTGTGTTTCCACTTGAACTGTCATTTACACCCCCCCCCATTTCGCCCCCCAACCTACTGCCAGGTCACCCACCGTGAATGGCAGTGTCATCCATCATCTAGCAATGCTGCCTGGACTGAAAAGCTGGACTTTATCATGACCGCACTCTCTCTCACCCCTGTATCTGATCAGTCACCAAGTCTTGCTCCTCCCCCACCCTCACAGCCACTGTAGCTGGGGCACCTTCCTGCCCCAAGGTGCTTATCACAGCTAAGGTCCCTTCTCCCTGCCTGCCACCTTGCCCTGTCACAGCCCTTTCCCCACACTACCGCAAGGATGCGCTGGCCTTCCTCTTCCCCGCACCTCTGCCTTTCTACCATGGGCGGAATATCCATGCTGCGGCCAAAGCCCCACACGCATGAGGGCATCCACCCGCCTCCCACCCCCATCTACCCAAGGACCTCACTCCCATAATTATCCCCAGCCTTTGACGGTGATCAGTTTTCCCTCTGCTGCAGTGTGTGGAGACGTGTTCTAGTTTCTCCCACCTCTAAAAGTCTTCTCTCGGTGTTCCTCGTCCTCCTCCAGGTACCAGCCCATGTGCCTGCTTCCCGTCATAGGAGAGGTTTCTTGAAAAGAGTTGGCTGTGATCACTGTCTCCACTTCCTCTCCTTTTTCTCCTCAGTCCAGCTTCTTTCCCAGCACACCCAAAACTGCTGGTGTGGGTCGCCAGTGCCGTCCTTGTTGCCAGGTCCAGGTCTTGTCGTCATCCTTCTCTTACTTGACCTCTCAGCAACACTTGACACGAGGGAGCCTTCTCCCCTCTCTTGGCTTCTACCCCTTCCACCTCACTGGCCATTTTTGTTCATCTCCTTTTCTGGCTCCTCCTCTGCAGACCTGGAAGTGTTGGAGTGTCCAGTGGCTTCATACTTGCACTCTTCTGTTCTCCATCTGTCCTCAATCCTTGGTGCTCTTGCCTAGTCCCTGGCATTAAAAACAATCTATACAATCTGATAATGTCCAAATACATAGCTCCAGCCTGACCTTCAGATTTGCCTTGAAACCGCACGTGGTCCATCTCATCTCACAGGCATGTCAAAGCCCCACGTCCCAGCCAGAAGTTGTGGTTTCCTCTCCTCCTCCCTAACTTGCTCCTCCCTTAGTCTCTCCCATTTCAGTGAGTGCCACTCCCATCCCCCCAGTCGTTCAAGCCAAAAACCCAGCCGAGAATCATGGTAGATTTTCTCATTTCCTGTCATTCCCTTCACCTAAGCTGTGAGCACCTGCTTGTTAGCCCAGCTGCTAAACAGAGCCTGGCTCTTTCGTCTCTCTCCACCTCCATTCATCTTTTGCCTGGTGTATTGAAACAGTTTCCTGTCTAGTATCTCGGCCTCTCCTTTACTTTCCCTAGAATTTTTTTTCCCACGTAGATATTTTTTAAATGTAGGTCAAATCATGTCACTCCTTTATTTAAAAACCCTTCAGCATCTCCTGTTGAGGAAGTCTCACAGGATGTAGCCCCACCTACCTCGCTGACCTCATCTTGAGCCACCACCATCACCTCTCCCATCCCACGCCCACCTCGCCCTGCCAGGCCCTGGGCCTTCTTGTTCCTTCAGCACTCCAGCCTTATGCGTAGGGCCTTTCTAGCTTTGCCCAGGAAACTCCTTCCCTGGGTCTTTGCAGGGCTGGCTCTGTGTTGCCATCCAGGGTTTCAACACAAATTTACTTCACCCCCTCAGAGAAGCTTCCCCAGACCGTCTAATTAAAATACAGTAGCCTCTTCATTCCCACCACTCAGTTCCTCTCTGATGTTATCCTGTTTTGTTTTCTTCACGACACTTGTTGCAAAATGAAGTTATATTGACCATTTTAAAATGTTAATCTGTTTTTGCTAAAAGAACATAAATTCTAAGAGAGTGGAGTGTACCTTGTTCATTGTTGTATCCTCAGCACCTGCACCATGCCTACTAGCACAGAGGAGGTACTTAGTGAACTCTGTTGGATGAAATCTGATCACACTGCCGCTGTCACTTCAGTGGCGCCCTCTTGCCTTGAGAATACATTCCAGGGTCCTTGAAGACGTTTGTAAGTTCCTGTGTGATCGGCTCCTGCTTATTCTTTAACCCATTGCTTCTCGACCAGGGCGGGGGAGGTGTGTGCGGCAAATTTGCTATGTCCCATCCGCCCACCTCCACCCACGACGGAGATTTGGCAGTGTCTGGAGGTACTGTCTGGGCCGTCATAACTACAGGAGAGCTACTGGCATCTAATGGGTAGAGGCCAGGGAAGCTGCTGCACATCCTACAGTGCATGGGACAGGCCCACAAAGAATGATCTGGTCCAGAATGTCAGGAGTGCTGCGGTTGAGAGTCTAGCTGTGCCTCTAATAAGCCTCTGTCACGGTCAGAGGTCTAGCCGTGCTGAAAGGCAGTGTGCTTTCTAGCCTCAGAGCCTTGTCCTTGCTGCTCCCCCACCTGGAACACCCCTTTCTTTCTTCACTATTCCCAATGCTGCTGACCCTCTCTGTTGCCCAGATAGAGTCTGGAGGCAAATTAGTTTTTAAACTTTATAACGTGGAGTTAATCTGTTTTGGCAGTTTGGAGTTTATAAAGGTAACTCAAGGTTACCTCAAACTGAAAGTAACTTCCATACACAAAAACATCCTTTGTGTCCTTTTTTTTTTGATGGTAAGGCTGCTGTTACTGAGGACTAGAGTATTATTTCTGTTAAGCCAATCGCAGAGAATAAATGAGCTGAATTAGTAAAACAGCACTTAGTGCAGTCAGAGCCTAAGCCATAAAATTAAACTCTCACTTTTTAGATATGATTTAGGATGTTTAAACACATACTAATGAATATTAATTTCTTTGTTTTTCATGTTTTGTGCCACATTAAAATAATTCCTTTTTAATGATTCATACAAGCAGCTTTTTTACATTGCATTAAAAATTATGTGTAAGATGATGCCTTTAAAGAACAAAAGTGAGATCTGGGTAACCTACCAGAAGAGCTTGCCAATTCATGTTATAGTATTTGAATACCATAAATAGGAAGTTGGTGCCAGGGTTGCTTTTTGAATGGACATATTCTACCTTTATTCTACTCAGTAGACAAAGCTTTGTGGCCCTGCTTTTGTCCTGCCCCCAGCGTTCCCAGTACTGCTGACAAAAGAAAATACTTGGAGGTACTGCGATCTGTAAAGATGCCCCACACAAGGATTACGGAGTTAGGTGGATTTTAGTATCTATGAGCAACAGAATCACAGCCCACTGATTTTTTTTAAAAAACTACAATTTGCATTTTATGAGTTTCAAATCACAAGGCTTTTAAAATAATTGCGTTTATATAATGTTCTACTTGCATGCTGGTGAGTTTATAGCTTACAGTATTAACACTGCTTTCATTGCATCTTGTTTGTTTGTGTTTTCAAATCAAGGGTTTTGTGCACGGATTATTTTCTTAAAAGTTTTCCATAGAACAAAACATTTTAAATAACTTCAAAGGAGAAAAATATTCCTTCTGCCTCTGCATATTTATTTTACTGTGTTTCTAGCACTGTAGAATTTTTTTTTAATTTGTATGTTGTAAGGTGGTAAAGGTGGGCATTAGCTTTGAAAGTAATTAAGAAATCTTTTAGTTTATTCATAGCTTTATCTGAAATTTATGCATCAACCTTGCTAAGAAACCCCAGACAGGCACCATTTTACTTACCGCTTTATTCAGAACTCCAGCACCAGGTGGATTCTCCAGCCCTGCCTTTCCATCTCACTCACATTTTAGCCCTCTAGCCTTACTTGGCTCAGTTCTGTAGTTATTTCCTCATTCTTTTCTACCATAAACATTTACTGAATCCCTATTCATATACCAAGCTCTGTTCTGGAGGATAGGGATATGCTGTTAAATAAAAGGTGATCCCTTTTGGAGTGACAAATTCATAAGTAATTACATTTAACTGTGTGTGATAAATCCTGTAATGGAGAGAGGTACACAGTACAGTGGTGGCGGATTTTTAAAAAGTCAATTCTCCTTGGGAGATTGTAGAAGACTTAGGAGAGCGTGGAATATTTGAGCTGGACTCCTAGATGGAAAAAGGGCAGGGGGAGCTGGGGATGAGAGTCCAGGTGGAAGGAATAGAGTGACTTAGTTTACAACCATCCTTGGTCCAGACGCTTGCTAGTCATCTTTATTTCCTGATTCCTCCCTCCTAAGTGGTGTAACCAAAAGTATTATGGCATAATCCTGCCATCAGCCATAATATTATACTGAATTTTGAATAGATAATTTGAATTAGATTTTCCATTCAAAAGGAGTAATGAGCCACCTAAGGCAGAAGGTCATTAGGGAGCTGGCTAGCTATACTTGGCTTTCCACATCTTTGGGTAGACCTGTCATCTGTTCATCTTTTTTAGTTCTTTCCTTCTTATCTCAAGACTTACTGTAAATAAAAGGCCGCTTTGTTTGAGATATTTTTATTTTGGAGAGTGTTATTTTTCTCAAAATTGATTTAGTGTGGCTAAGGGGAAAAACTGAAGAGGCAGCTGTCATAGTGATGGTATTTCTGAAGAGGTTCAAACTCTAGAAAGAAAATTACTGTAGAAAAAGGCCGTCTAACTAAGAGTCTTTATGTCCTTGAATTTCATCCTCAAGAACACTTATAAGAAAAATGACTGGTCAAAGGAATCATTGTAGGAAAAAGTGAGAACAGGCATCAGGTTAAAACATTTCAAGCTATGACTGGGATAAAAGAAAGAATAAGATGTCAGCCACCATTAAATAAAGATCATTTAAATATTCTCCTTTTTAATTTGACAAATGGTGACCATAAATCTGACCACCGGGGTGGAGAGAACGCATGTATGTGGTGCTCTTACCATTTTGTGTGACACGGAGCTTGTACTGTACCATCTAAACAGGGTGCCACCAAGTCACACTGAAACAGGATTGCAGGATCTCCACTGTTGCCACACTTTTCTCACCTCTCACCAACTCCTTTGCTTACTGTTGCTCTCTTCCTGGACTGCAGCTCAGTGGCAGAAAGAATGAGAATAGCTTTTCAAGTCCTGAATGTAAAATATTCATTTTGTCAAGATTTGGTATTCTAAAATGGAATATATATGTGTACACACACACACACACACACACATATATATACATATACAATTTTTTTTCCTGCCTGTGAGGAGGCGGCATGTACCAAGAGCTCCGTTAGGGGAGAACATACTGCTTTCTTGGAATGAGAGGAAAGCTTTGAGGAATCATTACATGGTCAGAGTTCTGTTTATATAAGTGAGGAGAAAGTACTGTTATTTTTGTTTGGACTTTTATAGTTTATTGGGTTTAAGGGCGTGTGTATATGTGTGTGTGTGTGTGTATATATATATATATATATATAAAACATATATGTATCAGATGTAAAGTTTTTATTTCCTTAGAAATTTGAAAGGACATTCATAATACTGACCAGAAGAACTCAGAGGAAAGTAAGGTACACTGGTGCCATATTGCACTAGCTAATATTTTAGTACTTTAATCAATAATCTGGTTTGTGCAGTTGGCCAAAATTTGCCATTTTAAGGACGTAGAAGATATATCTTCATGCTGATATCAGGCTACATCATCACCATCTTTCTACTCGAGAAGTCGTTTTCGATCAGGACTCTCAATTAGGAGCTTTCCTTTGTCGCGACTGTTTGACTAGCTCACGGTCGGCTCCTGCCCCTTGTCGTCAGGATCCTACGACTTCCGCAGTCACGGTCGTGACTGACATAAAGGCAGCGGAAGCCTTTCCAAGCGTAAGGTTCTCGAACTGGATACAACGGGAAACAGGAGTCCCACTTTTCCAACGGATGCAGGGAAATGGTGCAGGAGGCCATTGGGAGACAAAGGATACGCACCTGGTTATTCCTGGCAGGGATACAGTTAAGAAAATTTAACCTTATTTTCATCTGTACTGAATGGAAATGTTTTTACTTGGCATATGTAGTGAAAACAGAACATCAGTAATCCCAAGGATCTGGGTTGTCTCATTATACATGCTAAGTAGTGGAGAGAATTCGAGTTCTTAAAATTTTAACTCCAGAATTCATTTGCGAGAGGAGCCCTTCCGCGTCGTCGTCGTCGTCGTCGTCGTCCCCCTCCCCGCAATCAGATCAGACGTGAAGTACTTTGCGGAGGCCCGTTTGAGGCCACGAGAGCTGGGCTTGCCTTGCGCAGCCGCAGTAGCAGGCCCCGTCCAAAGGTCCCGGCCTTGCGCAGCCGCAGTAACGGGCTGAGCAAACGGCCAAGGGTCACAGCTCTCTGCTTTTGAGCTTGTAAGGCTGCCTGCTGCTTTCTTCCTATCTCTCTTCCTTCACCTCTCGAGTGAGTAGCCATGAGCTGGGCTGTGGGAATGCAGCGGGCCAGCCAGAGAGTGGGCGCTGTGAGAGCGAATTGCCTGTGCCCGGGAATGGTGTTGAGTCCCTGCCAGCCGGCAGGCATCGCCCACAGGGGCACCTGGCCCATCGCCCCCGCGTCCAAGATGGCTACGGTCAAGTGTGAGCGTATGAAGAATTTCCCCTCAGAGGAGCCCGTTCGTTGCAATAAGATCTCCATTGTAGGAACTGGATCGGTTGGCATGGCCTGTGCTATCAGCATCCTGTTAAAAGGCTTGAGTGATGAACTTGCCTTGGTGGATGTTGATGGAAGCAGACTGAAGGGTGAGACAGTGGATCTTCAGCATGGCAGCCCTTTTGTGAAAATGCCCAATATTATTTCCGGCAAAGATTACCTTGTCACTGCAAACTCCAACCTCGTGATTATCACAGCAGGTGCACGCCAGGAAAAAGAAACACGCCTTAATTTAGTCCAGCGAAATTTGGCCATCTTTAAGTTAATGATTTCCAGTATTGTTCAGTACAGTCCTCGCTGCAAACTGATTGTTGTTTCCAATCCAGTGGATATCTTAACTTACGTAGCCTGGAAGTTGAGTGGATTTCCCCAAAACCGTATTATTGGAAGTGGTTGTAATCTGGACACTGCCCGTTTCCGTTTCTTGATCGGGCAGAGGCTTGGTATCCATTCTGAAAGCTGTCATGGGTGGATCCTTGGAGAGCATGGAGACTCAAGTGTTCCTGTGTGGAGTGGAGTGAACATCGCTGGTGTCCCTCTGAAGGATCTGAACGTAGATATAGGAACTGATAAAGATCCTGAGCAGTGGAAAAATGTGCACAAAGATGTGGTTGCTAGTGCCTATGAGATTATTAAAATGAAAGGTTGTACTTCTTGGGCCATTGGCCTGTCTGTAGCTGACTTAACAGAAAGTATTGTGAAGAATCTTAGGAGAGTGCATCCAGTTTCCACCAGAATTAAGGGTCTCTATGGAATAAATGAAGAAGTATTCCTCAGTGTTCCTTGTATCCTGGGAGGGAGTGGTATTACCAACCTTATAAAAAGTAAAGTTGGCCCCTGAAGAAGAGACCCATCTGCAGAAGAGTGCAAAAACACTTTGGGAAATTCAAAAGGAGCTTAAGTTTTAAAGTTGTTTAAAACTACCATTCTGAAGTTATTGAAGAAAAGAGAGTAGTTATGGAGTTGTGTATGTCCAGTTTTTGAATAAACTTGAATTCCTAAAAGTTGGAAACAGGGAAGGGGGTAGAGTGACTCCCCTATTTATTTAGATCCCCCCCAGCTCTTTTATTTAGCATCCAGATGCTGAATTATACTTTTTTTTTTTAAACAATTCCTAAGTGACTGCATCAAAGAAGGTGTTTTCGTACCACTGGTGTACCGGTCCTCACCCTGTGTGTGTGTGTGTGTGTGTGTGTGTGTGTGTGTGTGTATATAGTTGCCACTTGTACAAAAAAATGTAGGATGTGGGTGTTGTGTTACAGAAATTCTGATTCTTTTCATTAAGTACAGGTTCATTCTTTTGTTCTGGGTGACTTATACCTGTGTTCATTTATATACTATTTTTTTGACGTTGTAACTTCCTGTACAATGTAAAAATAAACATATACACAGAAGCATTTTCTGTAATGGAGCCATCAGCTGTGTTCATTGCCCTATGACAGCCTATCAGCCAGGCTTTCAAAAAGGCATCATAAAATGGGAGCTGGAAGCCGGTCCTGTGTGTGCTTGTGTGTGTGTGCATGCTCATGTATATGGACCAGTGAAGCAGGATCATTAAGTAAAAAATGAAAATAATAGTGATTTAGTTGGTAGCTATTATAAAGTATTTAAGGCAGTAAAATATAAAGCTTCAGAAAGAGGCCTGAGAGAGGTGGTAACAGTTACTAAAAATAAAGTCTGACTGAAATAATTTTAGAACTGCCTCTGAGAACCTGACCTGTTAGCACATTAAATCAAGAAGCACATTATAAATTGTTCTTATTGGGCTGAGTCTTACCTGCAGAGTGTGCCCTGGCCCTAAGACACTCCAGGGTCATCTCTGTTGCTCAGTTTACTTCACATTAACGGAAAGATTTTGCTTTTGAATTGTGCCCTGTTGTTAGTCACTGTCATAAAATTTGGCCATTTTAATGAGTACTTCAGGGATTGTATTTCTCAGAAAGTTACATGTTCGCTTTTTATTCCTAAATCAGTTGACTTTACTACAGATTCTATACTGTATGGATGTGATACATTGAAGGTTTAGGAGAAAGTAAAGATGCTCGTCTGACCTTTACCTAAATAATGGTACTAATAACTTAGGAAATGAGAATCTTAGCCTTCCTATTCAATTGAATATTAAATAAATGATATGGTATGTTCAAACATATCTCAGGTTTGATGTGGATATCAATAGGCCTAATCAAAATTGAAACGTACTAGTATCTGCTTTCTTTTTTTTTTTTTTTTGGCTGCATTGGGTATTCGTTGCGCGTGGGCTTTTCTCTAGTTGCTGCAAGCGGGGGCTACTCTTCATTGTGGTGCACGGGCTTCTCATTGCGGTGGCTTCTCTTGTTGCAGAGCACGGGCTCTAGGTGTGCGGCCTTCAGTAGTTGTGGCACACGGGCTCAGTAGTTGTGGTTTGCGGGCTCTAGAGCGCAGCCTCCATAGCTGTGGCGCACAGGCTTAGCTGCTCTGCGGCATGTGGGATCTTCCCGGACCAGGGCTTGAACCCGTGTCCCCTGCATTGGCAGGCGGATTCTTAACCACTGCGCCACCAGGGAAGCCCCTAGCATCTGCTTTCTAAATTAAGCCAGTCCTGCTTATTTAGTTTTATCAAGTAGACATAGGACAGTGGTCCACCCCCCAAAACTGACCCTTAACTGTGCTGATCAGAGCTCCCCTATTATTTCATTGAACCATACTATTTCATTGAAAATATCAAAATGTTCTGATTACCCAGGAAGCTGTGTCATATTGTGGGATTAATCGATGTGCTGAGCTCCCTGAAGGTGGCAAAAGTGGTGCTTTGATTGTTCCAGGTGGTTCTAAAACCTTTTTAAGCTTAATTGCACCAAGTTTCTCTTCCCCTTTGTCCAGCCCTTGAATTTTTATTCAGCCATGTTTCAGCCAAATTTAATGTAATATTGAAGGAGATCAGAGCCTGCCTTATGTCTGTTTTGTAATTCTCTTCACCAGCTACTTCAGTCAGGATAGGCTGGGTTATACTATAGTAAAAAATAATCTCCAGCTGTGTGGCTTAAAATAAGAAAAGTTTGGGCTTCCCTGGTGGTGCAGTGGTTGAGAGTCCGCCTGCCGATGTAGGGGACGCAGGTTTGTGTCCCGGTCCGGGAAGATCCCACATGCCGCGGAGCGGCTGGGCCCGTGAGCCATGGCCGCTGAGCCTGCGCGTCCGGAGCCTGTGCTCCGCAACGGGAGAGGCCACAACAGTGAGAGGCCCGCGTACCGCAAAAAAAAATAATAATAACAAAGGTTTATTTCTCTTCTAAAATTCACTGGGTTTACACAACTTTCTAGGGAAGCTGCCCTCCACAGGCTGGCTTCATACCTCAAGTTTCTTTGATCTTGAGGCGCCACTGCAGCAACACAGGTTTCCATGATTGCTATGGAAAGGGAAGAGAGGCCTGGAGAATTGAACACTTGCAATAATGTGCTTCCACCTTGGAAGTGACACACATCTCTCTTCCTCATGTTTCATTAGCCAGAATTAGTTAGATGGTTACCTAACTTCAGGAGGGTAGAGAAGTATAGCCCCCTGTATCCAGAAGCAGACGAGTACTGGCCATCGGTGAGTACTGGTAATAATCTGCCATTTAGCATTCTCAGTAACACGGTCACCATCACAAGAGACACACACTATAGGCTTTTTAAGTCATTTGTATTGAAAGCTGGCACAGGCGTAGAGCTTGTAGAGGTGCCCTGTCTTTCCAGGTCACAGAACCAGGGTGGTTGTGGGGAAAGAGCCTGGATATCAGTCAGGCCATCGTACTCGTAAACCAGATCACCGTGGGTGGGTTAACCTCTCTGACCTCTGGTTTCTCATATGTGAAGTGGTGGTCCTCATTTCTGCCACACAGAATTGTGAAGACTGAATAAAAGCCTACTGCTTGGTGTAGTGTCCGGCACATAGGTGATCTCAAATGGCAGACACTGTTATTCCTGTTCAGGGAACATTTATAGTCTTATTCTGTTTTATGAAGAAGCTGAATTTCCTGGTTCTTCAAAATGACCGTTGGCACTGTAATTATTGACATATCCAAAGGCTTTCTCATCAGTTGGTCCTATAAAGCTTTCATTATTCTAACCTCAGCACTGAGGCTGGCAACAGTCCTGTACCTGCAAGTGAGAAAACTGAAGCTAAATGAGCTAGTCAATGGCAAAGACGTTTTAAAACTTCAAGCTTTTTTTTTTTTTTTTTTTTTTTTGCGGTACGCGGGCCTCTCACTGCTGTGGCCTCTCCCGTTGCGGAGCACAGGCTCCGGACGCGCAGGCTCAGCGGCCACGGCTCACAGGCCCAGCTGCTCCGCGGCATGTGGGATCCTCCCGGACCGGGGCACGAACCCGTGTCCCCTGCATCGACAGGCGGACTCTCAACCATTGCACCACCAGGGAAGCCCTAAAACTTGAAGCGTTTAATTCCAATAGCTGTCTATTTATTAGAATAAATGCTGTAAGGGTTTTCTCAAATTAAATTGGGGGCATAGCCTCAGCTTTTAAGTAATTTTTCAGCACACTATATTTTAGACCAGAAGTTTTCGTGTTGTTTTTTTCCTTGCCAAGACATGCATGGTAAATGTATAGCATATCCCATGTTTCACTCCTGGCATACCGGCTAAATCGCCCTTTAAAAAGCTGTTGAGGTGTGAATGAGAGTAGTAAACATTATTGGAGACATGATCTTGAATCTATTTTAATATCTAAAAAGTCAATCAGAATGTCCATGTTAGTGACAAATTACTTGTAATACATTTTCCAATTGTCATAACACTCTTTGAGAACTGCTGCCTTGGAGAGTGGTAGCTTCTGATAATATTACAACCCAGCACTGTTGGACACAAACATTGGGACTTAAGGATGCGGTTGTTGGAGCAGTGGGCTCATTGCCTAGGGAGTGCCATTCGTGTCTTAGTCTTTGTGGAGAGCAGCCCCTGGAGTTGTGCAGTACAGAGTGGCCCTGTTTAGAAAGGTAGGTTTGTGGTCCATAATCATGGAAAAATTCTCCCTGGTCAGAGATGAAAGAGGAAAGAGGAGGACTGCAGAGAAGAGGTCCCAGAATTTGGAAAATGCTTCAGAGTAAAGCTGAGTTGCTAGATGGAGACTCAGGTTCCCAGCATGCCCCATCTTCACCAAACTTTTGGGGTTTTAGGTTAGGGGGATGGTTCTGTGGCAATAGCTGTAATTATTATTGTGGAATTCAGTACATTTATTTTATAATGATTTTTGCTTAAATGTACTCAATCCCTAAATCTTTTGTCAAGCACATTTTTAAGCAGGGGAATGTTCTGTTGGCCTGTACTAGAGTATCACTGGTAAGACCAGCACTTCTGATCTGCATCTCAGCAACTGAAACAGGTGGAAAAAACTGAAGGTTTTCGTTTACTATCCATATACTACAAATAGTACAAGCTTTAAAATTTTCTATGAGCCCTACTGTTGAAAGCAACTTGAGGCCCTGTTTATAAGTAGGGTATAAGTAAAGACTCTGGGTTTCCATTCCCACATGTGTAAAATTAAAAAAATTTTTTTCATTGAAGTGTAGTTGATGTACAATATTATATAAGTAACAGGCATACGATATAATGATTCAAAAATTTTCAAGGTTATACTCCGTTTACAGTTCTAAAATATTGGCCATATACCCTGTGTTGTAGAATATATCCTTATAGCTTATTTTATACATAATAGTTTGCACCTCTTAATCCCCTACCCTTATGTTGCTCCTCCCCCCTTCCCTCTCCCCAGTGGTAACCACTGGTTTCTGTATCTGAGTCTGTTTTCTTTTTTGTTATATTCACTAGTTTGTTGTATTTTTTAGATTCCACATATAAGTGATATCATACAGGATTTGTCTTTCTCTGTTGGACTGACTTCACTTAGCATAATGCCTTCCAAGTCCATCCATGTTGTTGCAAATGGCAAGATTTCATTCCTTTTTATGACTGATTGGTATTCCATTGTGTGTATACACCACATCATGTTTATCCAGTCATCTGTTGATGGACACTTAGGTTGCTTCCACATCTTGGCAGTTATAAATAATGCTGCTGTGAACATTGGCGTGCATGTATCTTTTCGAATTAATGTTTTTGTTTTTTTCAGATATATGCCCAGGAATGGAATTGCTGGGTTATATGATTCTTCTATTTTCAGTTTTTTGAGAAACCGCCATCCTTTTTTGCACAGTGGCTACACCAATTTACATTCTCACCAACAGAGTACAAGGGTTCCCTTTTCTCCACATCCTCACCAACATTTGTTATTTGTGTCCTTTTTGAGGATAGCCATTCTGACAGGGGTGAAGTGATACCTCATTGTAGTTTTGATTTGCATTTCCTTGATGATTAGGGACGTTGAGCATCTTTTCATGTGCCTGTTGGCCATCTGCATGTCCTTTTGAAAAAATGTCTATTCAGTTCTTCTGCCCATTTTTTAATTGGGTTTTAAATTTTGAATTGTATGAGCTGTTGATATTTGTTGGATATTAACCCTGTATCGGTCATATTATTTGCAAATATCTTCTCCCATTCAGTAGGTTGTCTTTTTGTTTTGTTGATTGTTTCCTTTGTTGTACAAAACCTTTTAAGTTTAACTAGGTCTCATTTGTTTATTTTTGCCTTCATTTCATTTGCTTCAGGAGACAGCTATGTCAAAGAATTTTCTGCCTGTGTTTGCCTCTAGGAGTTTTATAGTTTCCAGTCTTACACTTAGGTCTTTAATCCATTTTTAAATTTTTGTGTATGGTGTTAGAGAATGTTCTAATTTCATTCTTTTACTTGTAGCTGTCCAATTTTCCCAGCACCACTTATTGAAGAGGCTGCCTTTTCTCCGCTGTATATTTTTCCTCCTTTGTTATAGATTAATTGACCATAGGTGCATGGGTTTATTTCTGGGCTCTCTGTTCCATTGATCTATGTGTCTGTTTTTGTGTCAGTACCATACTGTTTTAATTACTGTAGCTTTGTAGTATAGTCTGAAGACAGGGAGTGCGATTCCGCCAGCTCTGTTCTTCTTTCTCAAGATTGCTTTGGCTATCTGGGATCCTTTGTGTTTCCATACAAATTTTGAAGTTATTTGTTCAAGTTCTGTGAAAAAATGCCATGGCTATCTTGATAGGGATTGCATTGAGTCTGTAGATTGCCTTGTGTAGTATGGTCATTTTAACAATATTAACTCTTCCAACCCATGAACATGGTATATCTTTCCATCTGTTGGTGTTGTCTTCAGTTTCTTTCCTCACTGCCATAGTTTTCCAAGTACAGGTCTACCTTCTTAGGTAGGTTTATTCATTGGCATTTTATTCTTTTTGATGCAGTGGTAAATGGGATTGTTTCCTCAATTTCTCTTATAGTTCATTGTTAGTGTACAGAAATGCAACAGATTTCTGTATATTAATGTTGTATCCTGCAACTTTACTAAATTCATTGATGAGTTCTAGTAGTTTTCTGGTGGCATCTGTAGGATTTTTTTTATGTATAGTATCATCTACAAACAGTGACAGTTTTACTTCTTCCTTTCCGATTTGTATTCTTTTTATTTGTTTTTCCTCTCTGATTGCTGTGGCTAGGACTTCCAGTACTATGTTGAGTAAAAGTGGTGAGAGTGGACATCCTTGTCTTGTTCCTGATCTTAGAGGAAATACTGTCAGCTTTTTCCCTGGGGTTTTTTGTTTGATTTTTGTTTTGGCTCTATTTCATTTATTTCTGCTCTGACCTTTATGATTTATTTCCTTCTGCTAACTTTGGGTTTTGTTTGTTCTTCTTTCTCTAGTTCCTTTTGGTGTAAGGTTAGGTTGTTTATTTGATATTTTTCTTGTTTCCTAAGGTAAGCTATATCACTATAAACTTCCCTCTTAGAACTACATTTGCTGCATCCCATAGGTTTTGGATCATTGTGTTTTAGTATTCATTTGTGTCTAGGTATTTTTTAATTTACTTTTGATTTCTTCAGTGATCCATTGGTTGTTTAGTGTTTGGTTGTTTAGTAGTATATCGTTTAGCCCCCATGTGTTTTTGTTTTCTGCAGTTTTTGTAGTTGATTTCTAGTATCATAGTGTTCATATCGGAAAAGATGATTGACATCATTTCAACTTTCTTAAATTTACCAGGGCTTGTTTTGTGGAAACGTGATCTATCCCGATCCATGTGCACTTTAAAGGAATATGTATTCTGCTGCTTTTGGATGGAATGTTCTGTGCATATCAATTAAGTTCATCTGGTCTAATGTATCATTTAAGGCTAGTGTTTCCTTATTGATTTTCTGTCTAGATGATCTGTCCATTGATGTAAATGGGGTGTTAAAGTCCCCTACTATTATTGTGTTACTCTCAGTTTCTCCCTTTATGTCCATTAATATTTGCTTTATGTGTTTAAGTGCTCCTATGTTGGGTGCATATATATTTACAATTGTTATATCTTTTTCTTGGACTGATCCCTTGATCATTATGCAGTGCCCTTGTTTCTTGTAACAGCCTTTATTTCAAAGTCTATTTTGTCTGATGTAAGTATTGCTACCTTGGTTTTCTTTTGATTTCTATTTGCATGGAATATCTTTTTTCATCCCCTCACCTTCAGTCTGTGTGTCTTCAGATCTCATGTAGGCAGCACATATATGGGTCTTGTTTTTGTATCCATTCAGGCACTCTGATTTTTAATTGGAACACTTCCATTTACATTTAAGGTAATTATTGATATGTACTTTTGACATTTTGTCAATTATTTGGAAGTTGTTTTTGTAAGTCATCAAGTCACAAAAGAAGGGAAAAAAAAAGACCATCTTTAGTGTTATGTTTGGATTCCTTTTTGTGTATGTGTATATCTATTATAGATATTTTGGTTTTTGGTTACCATGAGGTTTTTATATAGTGAGAGATATATATATACATAGTTTTATATATATATATATGTATATATATATAGTTTTATATATATATGAATTACATATATATTTGTTTTAAGTTGATCTCTTAATTTCAAATGCATTTTAATAACCCTGCATTTCTACTCTCCTTCGCTCACAATTACTGTTTTTGACATCATATTTTACATCTAATTGTTTTGTGTATCCCTTAACTGCTTATTGTGAATACAGATGATTTTACTACTTTTGTTTTTTAACCTTCCTACTAGCTTTGTGTGTGGATGACTTCCTATCTTTACGGCGTGTTTGCTTTTTTACCATTGAGCTTTTCAGTTTGTAATTTTCATGTTTCTAGTTATGGCATTTTCTTTTTCGCTTAGAAAAGTTACTTTAACATTTCCTGTAAAACTGGTTTGGTGGTGCTGAACTCTTAGCTTTTGCTTGTCTGTAAAGCTTTTGATCTATCAAACCTACACAAGAGTCTTGCTGGGTAGAGTATTCCTGGTTGTAGGTTTTTCCCTTTCATCACTTTAAATATATGGTGTCACTCTTTTCTGGCCTGCAGAGTTTCTGCTGAAAAGTCAGCTGATAGCCTTATGGGAGTTCCCTTGTATGTTATTTGTTGCTTTTCCCTTGCTGTTTTTAATATTCTCTCTTTACCTTTAATTTTTGCCATTTTGTGTGTCTTGGTGTGTTTCTCTTTGGGTTAATCCTTTATGGGACTCTCTGGATGTCTATGGCTGTTTACTTTCCCAGGTCAGGGAAGTTCTCAGCTATTATGTCTTCACATATGTTCTCAGCCCCTTTCTCTCTCTTTTCCTTCAGGGACCCCTATAATGTGAATATTAGTGTGTGACTGGGGGATTTTTGCAGAAACTAATGCCTGTGGCCAGCAATTTTTATTTTGGCTGGCCAAAAAGTAATTGTTATTATTTCACTAACACTTTGCGGGTTATTACATTCAGTAGTTAAACCTGACACACCTGTAAAGTCTTCTAATCTTCATGAAATGTTGTCTTCAGTCCACTCTTTTGTAGTAGCAAAGGAGCATTCTCCAGCACCGTGAGTTCTATTTTCACTTTCTGTATCAGAATCAATCACTAAGGTTTTTTGTCTTTATTTGGTCTTATATTCACATCATCTGAATCAGAACTGTATTCTGAAGAGCTATCATTTGCTGAGACACCAGTTGACATGTTGCTCAGAGAAAGTATCTGCATAAAATTCACCAAAAAATTTTTCTTCACTCAAAATTTCATGATGCATCGTTTTTGAAAATTTTACGTTTGTAATATACACAGGGTTGGCACAAAAACCTAACGGAGCAAAATGTAAATGACAACAACAATCATAAGTTGTATAACGAACGCTTGATCAGTTTTAAGCTCTAACAGCTTCACACAGTGATGTTAATTGTATCACTCTCTAAAAACATACTGATAACGTCTCTGGTCAGAGACGTTAAACTGCCTTCATTTCTTTTCATTCTTTTTTGTGTTCAGCATCAGTCATTTCCACTAGGTCTTTTCTGTCTTCCAGCTCACTGATCTGTTCCTCTGTATCATTCAGTCAACTGTTGATTCCTTCTAGTATATTTTTTCAGTTATTGTAGTCTTCATCTCTGGTTGTTCTTTATTTTCTCTTTGTTAAAAACTTCTGACTTCTTGCTCTATGCATCCATTCTTCTCCCGAGTTCTTTGTTCACCTCCACAATCACTACCCTGAACACTTTCTTGGGTAGATTGCCCGTCTCCATTCTTCTTCTGAGGTTTTACCTTGTTCCTTTGTCTGGAGCATGTTCCTCTGTCACCTCATTTTGCCTGTTTTTTGTTTTGTTTTGTTGTTTTAATGTATATGGTAGGTTAGTTACGTTTCCAGACCTTGGAGAAGTGGCCTTCTTGTAGGAGACACCCTGTGTCCCAGCAACACAATTCCCTCTTATCACCCAAGCTGTATGCTCTAGGAGTTCCCCCTATGGTTGGTCCTTCTCTTGTGACAGGCTGACTGTGTGGGTGGTCTGGTAGGTTTGGTTGGCCCCCAGTCCAGTTGGGTGCCAGACCCTGCCTTGTGCGGAAGCTGCCAACTGCTGGTTGACAGGGCCGGGTCACGAGGCAGCTGACTGCAGAACCTCAGGGGGCCCTGGGGCTAGTGCTGGCTCACTGGTGTGTGGAGTCAGGGTACAGAAGATTCTGGGGCTGTTGTCTGCCCCCTGGTGGATGAAGCCAGGTCCTGGCGTTAGTGCTAGACTACTGGCAGGCAGAGCCTGGTCCTGGAGGCTGGTGACAGGGCCCAAGGGTCTTAGAGCTGGTGTCAGATGGCTGGTTGGGTGGGGGGTGTTCCTGACACAGTTGGGTACAGGGTCCAGGGTGTCCCAAAGCTTGTGTTGGCCTGCTGGTGGGGAGGCTGGTCCAGAGGCTAGAGCAGGCTTCCTGGAGGGCTGGGGCAGGCCCAGGAGATACTGGAGCTGGTGCCTTCCCACTGGTAGGTGGGGCTGGGTCTTGGACCCTGTGGTGGACAGGGCCATGTCTAAAGGCAGCTGGGCTCACGAGGTCTTAAGGCAGCTGTCTGCTGATGGGTGGGGCTGTGTCCCCAACCCAGTTAGTTGCTTGGCCTGAGGCATCCCAGCACTGGGTCAGGTCTTGGCACTAATGAGCTAGAGGGAGGATTCCACAATGGCACCCACCAGCACCAGTGTCCAAGTGGTAGAAGGAGCTCCCAAGAATGGCTGCCACCAGTGTCTGTGTCCCCAAGGTGAGCTGCAGTAGCCTCCTGCCTCTCCAGGAGACTCTGCAAGACCAGCAGGTAGGTCTGGCCCAGGCTCCTACCAAATTACTGCCTTTGTCCTGGGTCCCAGAACGTGCGCGATGTTGTGTGTGCCCTTTAAGAGTGAAGTCTCTATTTCCCTAGTCCTCTGGGACTCCTGAAATTAAGCCCCACTGACATTTAAAGCCAAATTCTCTGGGGGCTCGTCTTCCCAGTGCAGGACACCCCAGGCTAGGGAGCCCGACATGGGCCTCAGAACTCTCACTTCTGTGGGAGAACCTATGCAATGTAATTATTCTCCAGACTGTGGGTCACCCACTTGGGGATATGGGACTTAACTGTATTACCAGGCCACCATTCCTACCCCTCTCCTTCTGGTTCCTTCTTTACATCTTTTGTTGTAGAAGATCTTTTCTGGTAGGTTCTGATCTTTTCGTCCATGGTGGTTTTGCACTTAGTTGTGGCTTTGGTGTGCTCGTGAGAGGAGGTGAGCTCAAGGTCCTTCTTCTCTGCCATGTTGACTGAACTCCTCCACGGCCGTAAAGTTAAAGAGGACTAAATGGCGTTCTTTATCCCACTTGTCTCTCTTCCTTCACCTTGCTCTGAAGCCTGTCTATTCCTAGTTGGCTATTTTTTAGATATGATTCCTTCTAGTGGTTCAGTTACTCACTTATGACCCTGGGAAACAAGTAAATAATACTTAGGAAATTAGAGGAAAGAAAAAAAATGGGGCCAAGAGGAGGAAATGGGAACACCAGCCCCCATGCTGAAGTGGAGCAGCCACTCGGCACTCTCCTACCCAGGCCTCATCTGAGTGTCCCAGCCTCTGCCTTCTCAGCGACTGACCTTGTTCCAGATTCCTGAGAAGGTGGGATGGTAAATGATTCTGTTCATGCCCTGGCTGTCTGATACCCCACTGGAAAACTCTGTCATTAGGCTCAGTTGTAACAGGTGTTCAACCAGAAAGGTGAAGGGAAAGAACCAAGCAGCTCGTTGCAGATCCTGGCCAGAGATGTCTTTCAACTGAGAAAGCCCATGCAAGATTCTTCCAGGGGGGCACTCTTGGGATTTTGGACAAAGCAGTTCTTTTTGTTGGCCACCCTAGACATTTAGCACCACCCCACGTCCCCACACACCCCCAATGCAAACAGTAATCCCCTGCGATTGTGACAGCCAAATTGTCAGGAGTCTCTACTCGAGAACTGCTATTTAGAACTACATTTCCAGTCAGGGATACAGTACTGCCTTTAGTTGAAAACCTTTCATCACACTACAAACTAGAGAGCTGCATGGAAGAGGGGTTAGGGAGAGACACACATGTCGTGGATATGTGTGTGTGTGTGTGTGTGTGTGTGTCTTCAAGACTGGTGTCTGAGACCCAAACAAAGAGATGGTGGGCATGGACCTCCTCCAGACTACATATGATGGATAACCTTCTATGTCTTCCAGTATCAGAATATTTAAACCAAAATGATAT
Source organism: Monodon monoceros (assembly GCF_005190385.1). NCBI lineage: Eukaryota > Metazoa > Chordata > Mammalia > Artiodactyla > Monodontidae > Monodon > Monodon monoceros. Next base: position 78,903,754 of record NW_021703771.1, on the reverse strand, counting down.
AACTATAAATTAATGCTTTTGACAAACATACCACAATACTTATATCCATATGAGCTTTGTTCTTGGAACACAGTACATTTTGATGATGCTGTAGTGACACTAGCTAATATATATTGAGTACTACCAGGTGCTGTGCTTTATGTACATTATCTCACTTAATCCTCACAACTCTGTAAGCAGGTAATTATCTCCATTCTGCACACATGGAAACTACCCCTTAAAATAAGCAGATTTCCCAAGCAGTGGAGTTGGGCTTTGAACAGAGAGGTGTACCTGATACCAGGGTCTGTGCTAAAATGGTGCTACAATGACTGGAATAAATGACTAGGAATTTACAAGTCCCAACAGGATGCACCACCTGAATTTGGAAACACTACAAGGATTCAGCTTCAAGTTGAAATAAGTAAGCATCAAGATAAAAAAAAAGAAAAAATACTAGCCGACTCTCAAAAACCACTCCAAGAATGACTTACACTTTGCTGTGAGTTCAGGGTGCTTCACAAAGCTGACTGAGGAGATCTGTATCCTTGGGAAGTAACGGTTGGGATGTGGCTGACGAAAACACTGCAGTGCTGTGCTGTAGCGCCTCTGAAATACTGTCTTCAGAACAGGACCATCTCAGTGAAAAGAATGAATCAAAGAGTGTGGATCTAGTATTATCTAAGGTAAAGATTATCCACCTCCCATAAATTAGTGTTCCCCTCGCTCAGGGCGGTGCGCACTTAGGTGGACTGACACTGCATGTCAGGATCTTCCAACCTCCTGCTCTGACTCTCGGATTCCAAATCACCCTCTGCTGAGAAAACCTCTACATAGATTTTTCAACACTGGCACATAAAAACATTCTACTCTATCTGCCATTGATTCCTTCTTTATTTACCCCCTACTAAGTTACTTCTCCCCACTCCTTCCCTCTGGCCCCCAAATTCTTTAAGTTTGAATGGCTTCAGTGTGTTTACTTAGATAGAAATCCCATTCTCAGCTGCATCTTTATATATGAAGGCCAACAACACATACCATTCTCCTGGTAGGAAATAAATGTCATTGAGGGCTGACGATTTAGAGCCTGTTGCCTTCCAGATTTAGAGTGGAGTTTTATGTTATTTAAGGCCCAATAGACTTATACTTGGAAAAAGACAAGAGGTATGTCTCATTGTCTTTCAAGGCAGCGAGAACAGTCTTTACCTTTTGTTGGTCTTCCTTCGCCCGGTATCCACAGCAACGATGTATCAGTCGGTCAGCAACGGAGTACGTCTCTCATTGCTTTGGCTCTTTTCCCCATCTTTTAACATCTGATGACTGATTTTTTTTCATCTTTCAGATAAAAGACTTTCGAAGTAAAATGCAATCAATATTTCCAGCAATTCCCAAGAACTCTGAATCGGCTGTTGAATGGGAGGAAGCATTGAAATCCAAATGAGATGAGCATGGTGGGTGAAGTCCAGAACGATTGTTACAGGAAAAGCTGGCTTTGGAGATGTCACAACAGCAAAGGGACTCGACGGATTTCTCCTCAGGAACACATGCAGACTGTTGAGTGAACCTGTGGGATGGATGGCATTCAGTGTCCCCACAGGAGGCCGACAGTCATTTCTGTGTGCTGTACTTTATTACAAGTGATCTGGTTATGTTCATATGGGGGTGGGGGGGTGTTGGAGGGAGGGCAAAGTTTTCCTAAAGTTAGGAAGACTATTTAAAAATAATTATATGGGTACCTTTTCTATGTGGAGGAAATCCCAGGGGAAATACTTCTATGACTGTAACAGTTGAAACCAAGTTTTTTACCTGAAAAACAAAATTATAACGTATGATGGAAAATCTTTATAAACAGACTAACAGCAGTAGTACCTCTAAGTCTAATTAAGTAAGTTTCAGCAGCCTTTCTTGTCCGTATGTGGCTGTCAGAACTCGGAGGACTTGCTCCTGTTAGGCAGACTCCAAAGTGACGGGTTAATGGGTGAATCCTGTCCATCAGGCAGTGGGTGTGGCTCTCTTGTCCTGAACACAGTCTTCGATTTGTATATGCCAGTCATTTACATGACAGCCTCACCTTAGGCCCTGTAAATTCTTAGACAAGAAGCCAGTAACACATTATGATAACTTGAAAGGATAATCATGTGAAAATAACGATATTATGGGTATAAAATGTACTTTTTTGACAAGTTGCTTCTGGGTCCCAAAACACTGACAGTTTATATAGCTTTATTTCAGTTGTCAATATAAAAATAGTCCAATTATCACCTATCTTAACAAATACTTTTAACCAAAAAGATACCAGAGAACTGAGTCTCAGGTAAATTAAAATTTTAAGAAAAGTATTTTAACATGTCAGTATGACCAGAAAATTAACCTCTGGTTGAATATCATTGTGTATTTTCTTTATAATTGCTTAGGCTCTAATTAACGATCAGTTTAAAAAAGTACATTTGAAATTTATCTGTTAAAATGAAACCTTTTAGTTTTAAGAAAAAATTTTAAATGAAATGTCAACTGCCTGATGTAACATTTTTCTCTGGACTGTGTTACCCTGTTAAAATTGCTGTATTGTTAATTAAACAGGTGTGTTCAGCACCTGGGATTCCTGTGTAACCTGTTTAAAATCCAAGACTAAAAGAAAAGGATTGTGAAATTTATCTCAGGGTATGTGGAGTAGCAAAATAACTTCACCCACCTTTCATTTTTAACTAAATCTCTGCTAACAAAATAGCTCTAGTCTTTGAATGCAATGAAGGAAGGAAATCGGGAGGAAAACTGAACAGGTTTTTGTCCCTATTATGAGTCTGAGTCTAGGTGGGTGGTGGGTGTGCCACCACCCACCTGGAAGCCTAAAGGAAGGAATGTTTGAGTGCATGTTTGTGTGACATGCCTAAGGTTTACAAAACCCTTCCCATATGCGTCTGTAGTCCTTAAGGGATGGGGGGGGTGGGGGGATGGACACGACTCCTCCCATAATAATGATGGTGAATCACCTGCTGAGGAAAGGTTGATGGGGACAGATTCCCTAGAACCGGTACCAAGCATAGGCTCCAGTTGCATTTTAAAAGCCAAAATGAAGTAACAAAGATGAAAGTTAAAAGAAAAACAAGCAATATGACTGACTAAAGTGATTTTTTTCTACAGTCAGAACTCAGATATCAGAAGATGTCATTTGTCTATTCCTTTTATACCAGAGGCATATTGTTAAACTGGTTAATGGAAAGGAAAAGTGTTTAACAGATAATGTTACTCTTTATGTGAAGTACCATCTGTGTACTGAGTTCTGAATGTTCCTGGATATGGAAGAGGGGAAATGTTATGGAATCTCAAGTTTGCCTCCTTCGCTGTCTTCATCTTGGGTACAGCATGACAAACATAATCACATTTATCTCCTGGACCATAAAGAGTTTTAATCACCCTATCAACCAGGATGACATTTTTCACAGACTTAAAAAGGAACAGAGCAGACATTATCTTGCCATAAGCAGTCCATTTCATGGAGGCTGAGCACTAGAAATTGTTTAGAGGGTGGGCAGCACGCCGTTCCCACTTCACGCGTAAGCCGCCATTAAGGCGGCTCCCATAAGAACGCCGCTTACACTGGCTCAGCGTTAAGCTTTAGAGTCTCGGCGCCAAGCTGTTGGAGAAAGCAGCGTGGAGTATGTAGAGAGACCGTGGTGGGCAGGGGGCGACTTCCAGGGCCTCAGGATTCATTCAAGGGGAAAAACAAACGCCTATTCTGGTAGGTTCTTGCTGCCCTGTAAAAACGTATCCATGGGCGGCTGCTGTCTTCAGACTTAAGAAAATACAGTTTCTGAACAAACTGGGAATGAAAAATAGGGCACAAGACGCCCTGCGGCCTGTCTCTACAAGAAACAAGGATCCTAATGACGGGAGAGACAGCGAGCCGCTGCCCAGGCCCCGCAGAGCCGAGGTGTGACCGCAGGTGACCCTCCCTCCATTGCACTGACACAGGCTGACGCTGGAAAAAACCTGCCTCAGCTGCTCGGTCAAAAGGGGGCACCTCATCACCTCGCCTGTCGTACATTCTGCTTAGTCTCACGGATAGTGTGGGACTCAGCTTGCAAATTAATCCTTGCAACCTAAGAGGAACGTAAAAGAAATGAAGGGGGGTGGGGAAAGCCCATGGGGACAAAGGTAATTAAAATCCACTGAATTTAGCAATTTCACTTGGGGCAAAATTTAATCTCTCCTAGGTTTGGTTCTGTATCTTCTTTAAAACAAACATTTAGGTACAAATGAAAATCAGCCAGGGAAAATATAAAATTTCTCCAAATAGTTAAATTTCTCATGAAAGTTAGCAAAATACACATTTTTATGGAATTTTATCAAGTGCAAGTGAGATGTTTTTCCTTTCTGCCGAGTCACTGAGTTATATGTCAAGGATCTGGGTTTCTGTGTTGGTGTTATCAGGAGTAATTATCAAAGGCTGTGCTTTTGCGAAGTCTAGAAGAGGAAAGGAAGCATCTCCCGCAAGCAGTGACATTAATCTTGTAACAATGAGTGAGGCTGTTAGCAGATTTTGTCTGACGGCAGATTACTCAGTTTTGGAGAAAATTATAGTAGCACAGTTATCAAGAAGTACGCAGAGTTCAACTTTTCTGCCCAAGTACTAGTGGAGTGATTCAGGACCTTAATTCATATTTCTTACATAAGCTAGGTGAGGCCTTTTGCCTTTGGTGAGGCAAGATCACTTACTGAAGAAGAAAACAAAACCATAGTAAAAAACAAAAAAAACAAGATTCCGTATAAATGTTAATGACAGAAGGGTACGAGCCATTCTTAATGGACTCCCCTAAGAATCTAAATTAGGCAAACCAAGGAAGCTTGGCACATTTATAGAACACCTTCTACCTGCTTACCTGAAAACGCTCCAGAAATTCATCCTCACACTGCCCCTGACGCCCCGGGCTTAGAGTGGGAGTGTAGGTCTGCAGCCCAACAGAAAGCACCACAGGACACAGCCACGGGGCTGCCTGGAACTCCAGCACGAGGGCCCGCTGCCTGCAAAGAGCAAGTGGACAAAGCTGAGCATAAAAGCTTGCATTTGACGCTCTCTACGGAGCTGTGCTAAGCTCTGCAGAGTCCCTTGGCTCTGCCAGCTGGGGTGATGGGAGGGTGTTTATTTTTACTTTATTACTACTGGTTGTCTTCTCCAACTGTCCCTGTTGGAGGCTCTGTTTCCTTTCGCTTCCTACTGTGAGCGAAGCCCAAAAGGTAGACATCCTCATCTGGACGAGCTGGGCACTTACCAGGGGCGGACGGTCACGGCCCCCGTCACCGCCACCACCTTTACCTGTATCCTTCCACCTCCCTTCAGTCCACAGTGGCCACAGCTAGCTACAGATCCTTCAGCTGGGACAGAGTTTAGAAAACTAAGAAAATGCTAGTAGTAAATCTCACACAAAGCTAAAACAAGACCTTGTTAAAAAATAAGAACGATTGAGGAAACCCTTTGCTCTGAGCTTGCTCTTACGCCAGCCCTGGTTCTCTTTTCATAGATTCTTATTACGCATGACTGTAGTAAAGTATCTGTGGAAACAGCACTTTATCAAGTCTTCCAACTCCCTGTTTAAAGGGAGACTTTTCTTCGACATAGTAAGTGATGAGACAGGCTCTACTATGGTGGCCAAGAATGCAGGGAGATGGGTTCCCTGTGCCTTATTCAGGCTCACGCAGAGTTGGAGGTGGATGGCACTTCAACCTGCAGGATGGGGCTCCGACCCAACAAATCCCAGTTTTCCCTGTGCCTCTTCAATTCCCGTGGTGTCCAAATTTGACGTCTCTGATATGTCTACGAATACTGAGTTGGGGGTGGAATCCAGATTCTTCTCAGGAGTGCATTTGCTTTAACTTTTCAATATTACTGAAGGAGCAGGGAAGGGCTGGGTTAAAACACAGGGTCAGGTGATGCCTTAGAGAAACACCTGCATCCCTGACAGGGAAGCAGGTATTCATCCTCCTGTAGTTTCTTCAGGCTCAGGATTAAGCCCTTAGTAAATATAGGGAGGGAGGGAAGGAGGAAGTGAGAGAAAGAGGGAGAAAGGAAAAGAAGGAGATGGGAGGGAGTGGGAAGGGATGGAGAGGAAGAAGGAAGGGAGGGAGGAAAGGGAGGGGGAGGGAGGACCAGATGGAGAAGGGAGAGAAGAAAGTGGGGGCAGGGGCTTCCTCACTGGGAAGAGGGTCCACAAGTCCAGGACCACACACCCAGCTCCTGGAGAAACTGACACTTGCCTACTCATCCATGCAGACCACATCTACCTCAGCCACCAACACACGGGAGAATAAGAGCACATCAGAATGATAAAAATTAGTTTCTGAAGTGAGCCCTGGGCCCCTGCTGGGGTTTCTAACTCCCAGTCCTATGACTAGATAGTCCAAAAATTAAAAATTTAAAGCAAGATCCTAATGCATTCACCAACTCTGAGTTGCCAAGCAGGAACAGAGAAGATCTGGAAGAACAAGTATTACTCAGGGTGACCTCATGTCTGGCCAATTCTCGCTGTGTAGCACCTGGTCAGGGACCCAGAGATATGAATGGGAAGCATTCTCCCTGAAAACAAATGACCTCAAAAAAAAAAAAAAAAAATCCCTGCCACTTCTCACTTCACTTTAGAAACCTCACTCTCTTCCCATTTGTTGGCAATGCCATCTAGAAATAAGGCTCCTTCCTCCTCTCTGGGGTGGAGTTTTATTTTGTAGCCAGAGCCCCTGAGTTGAAGTTCTCAGAGCACTGAGAGCAGGACGGGTACAGAACACCTTGGGCTCGGTCACCCGGGCGCAGCGCTGTTCACTGAAGAAATCAGGCAGAGACCAACCCACCACCCACTTCCCTGTGGACCTAATATGCTCTGGAAGGAAGCCCAATAATTCTACCTAATCTACCCAATTTGTGCCTTTGATGTAAGCTTCGGCAGTACATCTGACTCTTTGGCTAGTCGCTAAATCGTTTTGAGCACACGTTAATTACCCAGCATGACAAAGGCGCGGGTCGGCTGGTTTTCCTGGGCTGTGTGTGCCGGGAGGCGCAGGAGTTATTAGAAAAGCTCGGGCCGGCGGGTTAATATCATCCCTTCCGGCATCCATGTGTAATGCCACACCCCGTGCCTGGGCTTTAAGAACTGAAATTAAAAACAGCTCTCTCAAATACACGACAGGCTGACAGTCTTAACGGCCCTGAACTGTCCTGACCGGGGGCAATGACTCTCCTCTGCGGCTCCAAACTTCTAAATCACCCGCTCATGGTAGCTGCTCAGCAGCCCAAGAGCTACGCCAACCACGTCACATCCAGTGGCGGTCAGTGACAGGGCGGGCCAGAGACAGCGCCTTCTCTAGACGGCAGCATCCCTGAGCTAAGTGGCGTCCCGGGAGGCGGGGAGCTCTGAGTGCCGCGTGTGTTTGGTCTGCCCCGGAAAGCATTCCTAAAATCACCTGGCAACTAACTTCAGGTGCATCCGCTAAACACGAAGCGCCTCCAGTCCAGCAGCAGCCGTTGCTGCGGGGCAGCCCACGCGCTCCCCCTGAGCCGCCCCCTCCTCTCCATGTCCCTCTCTGCTTTCTTCCGTGGTGGCCAGAAGATGCTGGCACACCGCCCTCTCGGCCTCGGTCTTCTGACTCGCCTACACTTTCTCCAGCTGCTTGTCTTCCGATCCTCCTCCAACACCTGGAGAAACAAGATCCTGTTCCTAAGCAGAGGAACATCTAGGCCAACCTGGGGGACGTCCTCCCAATCTCCTGGCTGGCAGAAGGTCAAGGCTGGGCGTCCCAGTCCTGGGGCTTTCGAGGACTCCCCTTGTTTCTCTGGGCGCTCTGCGCCTGGACCTGCCCCGAGCTCTCCAGGGGAGACTGAGTGAGCAGCATGTCGGCAGGCGCACCAGCCCCGGCCTTTACTTTTTCTCTCTCGGAACAAGGGCCTGTGGACGAGCGATGCTGCGACACTGTGTGTCCCGCTCAGTTCCGTTGCCTCTTCGTAGGTGGTGCCAGCAGTCTGGCAGCCGCCTCCCTCTTCCCTCTGAAGATGACTTGTTCTCAACGGCTGGTCTGCTCTTGGGAGGCCCGTGTTCTGGGCCCCCGGGCGGGGGGCATGAGCTCTGCCCAGCGCCCCTGCTTCCTGGCCTGGGTAGTCAGGCCCCAAACCTCGTCCTTGTTCCCGGTCAGTCCCCAAGAGTCTCTTCAGCACCACCCGTTATGCACCGATAAACATTTTCTCCGCAGCTAAAACTCCTTTATGACAAGCCCCGTGGTCAGCCTTAAAGCTTTCTTCGCAGTCACACGGCGCCCGGGTAGGCGGGCTGTCCTCTGGGAAGGGGTTTCCAGGGGCCACTGGTGGCAGGAGGGGAGATCTGAGTCCCTTCGCTTCCTGCTCCATCCCACCGGACCCCCCCCCCCCCCCAGGCTCCTCCAGCCTCCCGGCCTCAACCCCAAACCTAGCCCCTCCACTTCCAGCAGGGACGACTTCGGGCAAATCACCCACGCAGGCCCGCTGTCTCCGTCTCTAAAATGGGCACAAGAACTCCCAAGTCCGCTGCTGGGAGGGTGAAATGCTGGACGCGGCAGCCAGCTCCCGAGACCCCCGGCCCGTGCTGCAGGCGCAGTGGATTTACGCTAGTGAGCCCTGACTCGCTCGCGTGTACGCCGGCCTACTCACCCCGCCGCCGCCGCCGCCGCCGCCTCCGCCGCGCAGGCTCCTCCCAGGGCCTGGGCCTCCAGCTCCTGCTCACCCTCTACCCGCCACCCAGCGGGTGGGAGGCCCACGGGCCTGGGCTTCAGAGGCCACACCTGCGGGTGAGCCAGATACTGCGGGGACGGGCCCCCTTCCACCCCATCGCAGCCCTGAGAGCTCAGGCCACTGGGCATCTAAGGGGGGGACAGAGGGAGCCTCGGTGGCCCAGGTGAGGGCGCACAGGGCCTATAGGTTCACCCCAGTGGGGAAAGGAGCGCTTCTGCACCTCGCTGCTCTGCCGAGACCGTGGTTCTCAAACAGCAATCAGCCCGAATGAGAACCACCCGCATCACTTGAGAAAACACAGGTCCCGGCCCCACCCACGGCTTCGAGTCAGCGGTCTGGGGCGGGGCCCGGGAATCTGCCTTTCTACCGAGTTCCCCGGGTCGCTGACGCCGCAGGTGCAGGGACCACAGGCTGAGAACGGCGGCCCTACTCCGTGTCTACCTCCGATGATGGCGCTCGGGACAAAAGGTGTCACAGGACAGCATCTCTGTTAAACAACCTTCTCAGGCTTCTGTGAAAGCCAGAGTTCCACACTTCCTGATTCTGCTTTCTCCCGAGTTTGAGAAATACGCCCGTCCCCTGGGCTGTCACCCTCCAAGGCCCACTCGCCACCCTCCCCTCTCTCGTCACCGCCAGTTCACTTTCCCAGGCAGGACCCTTACTCTTGTCCAGGCAGCCAGGAGGAAGGCGCACCTCCACTCCCTGACCTCGCGGAGGGGCACACGAACCCCAGAAGCGCACAGAGCCCCGCACAGGGGTTCGTTCAGAAATGAGCAGTGGGCACTGGACGCGTCTGACCTGGCTCAGTCCCCAAGCTGTTTCCTGGGCAGGGAGACAAGGTGACAGTAAACGTCAGCTTGACGAGAGTTCTTCCCCGCAGACCTGAGAGAACGGCCTGGGAGGGGCAGAGGGGAGAGCCTGCGGAGCTGGGTGGAGAGGAGCCGGGGAAGGAGGGCTCCTAGGAGGCCTGGCAGAGAGGGAAGGGAGTCTTCGTGGAAAGCCTTGGCTGACCCGTGAGAAGCTGGGATTTTACCTCTAAGCAATGGCAAGTCCATGGAGTTTTCTGAGCTGGTGACATTATGAAACTGGCATATCCTTTTTATTTTCAAGATTTATTTAGTATTTATTTATTTCTGGCTGTGTTGGGTCTTAGTTGCGGCATGTGGGATCTTTCTTTGCCGCGCGGGCTTCTCTCTGGTTGTGGCGTGCGGGTTTTCATTCTAGTTGTGGCACGAGGGCTCTGTAGTTGAGGCGCACAAGCTCAGTAGTTGTGATGTGTGGGTTTAGTTGCCCCGAGGCATGTGGGATCTTAGTTCCCTGACCAGGGAATGAACCTGCCTGCGTCCCCTGCATTGGAAGGTGGATTCTTTACCACTGGACCACTAGGGATGTCCCGGCATTTCCTTTCAATCATTCATTCATTTGAAGCACAATCATTAAGTGCCTGGTAGGTGCTGGGGGGACACGATGGTGATTAGAGAGCCCCTCCTTGAAGCACTGACAGTTTGCTGGGGACGGGGGGGAGGTTCTTTTGACCGTGAAGGATGCACTGGAGGGAGAGCCCGTGGCCTGACCCAGGGTGGCCTTTGCTCTCCCTCAGACTGGGCCCTACCCTGCACTGACAGGACCTTGCTTGCACACACATGTGGACAACCAGATGACACCTGGTGTCCCACTAGCCGGCCCTTGCTGCTCCTCGGGCCCAGGGGTGTGAACCCCAGCAGAGCAGGCCTCTCTCGAGAGGACAGACCCTGGGAGGAGGCCAGGGCTAGGTGGGTCCCCTTTTGCAGTCCAGGTCCCCCCATCCAAGCCAGGTCCTCTTGCAGCCGTGCACTGAACCTGCCCCTCTACCCTCAGGCTGCAGAGCTGGACCCTCCTGTCACCTTCCCTCAGAGGCCCTCGTCATTGAGCTGCCAGGATGCTTGGCACTAAGTTTAACCTTGAGTTACAGTAGGTTTATCTCCTTCTTCACATCCTCCTCCTCCTGAATGAGTCTCCAACTTTCTAGTCCCATTTTAGCAACCCTGTTGTGCACATGTCTTTCACTGGAAGCAGCCTAAAACCCTTTTCAGAAGCGGACAGGGTATAAATTATAAAAATTAATACCGCTGAAATCTTCCCATTGTCACTCTCTTATTTCTGGACTTATCCGAAGTCCTGACTTGGAGTCTGTGATAAATTCAGCAAAAAACACTTTATGCATGGAGACATTTTAAAATTTCTATTTCTGTGAAAGACCCTGGGCTGCTATAATCCTGGACTCACAACTGAGAACTTTTCCAGGGAAATCGGCTTGTAAACATTATACTTCGCATAATGACTGCTTGCACCACCTCACCTAAATCTGAACAGGTATTGCTTAAAATTGGGGGACTATTTTTAGCTAGCTGAGGACATTCCCGCCTTCTCTGGGCCCTTTGCACTTGAGGTGTGACCCCTCCCTCAGCCACAGTCCGGTTCTTCTGGCGATTACCCTGGTTATTCACCCTGGTTGGGTCTCCTGCCTCTCCCTGTGGCCTCCCCCCAAGCCCACCTGGGCTCACCTGGGGAGATGGGACTTGCCTCATCTTCTGGGCCACATGAGCAAGGCAACTGCCACTTGCAGAGGCAACACTGATCCTAATTGTGGGTCAAATTTTGAGCTAAGAATAGCCTTCTTAAAAAGAATCTACATAACTAAATTTATAAAGTGCTGGCAAAAGTCACAGCTCCAGAGAGGTTGGCCGTGTGGCATGATTCTCACCGTGAACAGCATCATCACAACCATTTACATATATATGCATCTATTTACATGCAGTTATCACTGGCTGCTGAGGTTCCTGTGATTTTGATAATCTTCTTTACACTATTCTGCACGGATTTTTTTTTTTAAGTGACCATGGATCGCTCTTTGAACTAGAAAAAAAACAGAGCTTTTAAAATAATTTTGAGAATAAGAAAACATTGCCTACTGTATATTGGTTGATCTAAACCCCCAGACAGTCCTCAAGTCCAGTTCCCAGGAGGGGAAGCAGAAATGCCCCGACTCCCTCTCCAGAATCACAGCCCCACTTCCTGAAGCCTGTCTCCATCCTGGCTCCTGCCTGCCTGGCGCCTCTCAGATTAGATTAGGTCATCAGGATCTCTCCACATTCTCTCTGCCTCTGGAGTGAAGCCCAAGCTCCCCTCTGGACTTTCCCGCCCACACCCCAACATGAGTGATACGGGTTGAATCATGTACAGCCCCCCAAGGCACGCCCAAGTCCTAAGCCAATACCTGAGAAGGTGCCTTTATTTGGAAATAGGGACTCTGTAGACCTCATCAGATCGACTGGTGTCCTTATAAGAGGAGGAGAAGGCACGCAGGCACGTGGAGGAAGACAGCCAGGTGACCAGACGGGAGGCAGAGACTGGAGTCATGTGTCTACAAGTCGAGGGCCGCCGAGGATTTCAGGGAACCCCAGAACTTAAAAGAAAGGCCACGGACAGATTCTCCCCTGGAGCCTTCCGAGGGACTGGAGTGACCCTCTCGACACCTGGATTTTGGACTTTTGGCCTCCAGAATAAATTTCTCTGAGAGAATAAATTTCCTTTGTTCAAAGCCAACCCAGGACACTGATAGAACGCCCTTGTGTGCCCCACACTCACATGAGTCCCGCAGCCTGCTCTGAAGCCACCTGCACCGCCAGCCCCCATCCCACTGGGCTGCACGTGGCCCTACCGCTTGCCTGACCGTCCCTCACCTGATGTGCCGGTTCCTGAGGAGCTGGGCCCACGCCCTGCTCCCCTGCCAACCATGGCCCCCATGCAGCCAGCACTGTGCACGCGGTAGATGCAGGGCAAATGTCTCCATCTCGGGGACCCAGTGGGACGCAGAGGGCAGCCTCTCCCGCTCTCCCCTGATGCACCACGACGGCCTTTCCTTCTAAGATCGGTCTACACTCCCACCACGTGCCCCTTTCCCAGTCTTCCCACGTTCGCGTTCTCAAGGACTCGGCGGCGTCGATTTCCGGCTGGACGGGACGGTGGGGCCCAACCTGAGGCTGCACTTCTCGCTTCTCCCAGCAGAGGGCAGCCGAGCCCGGGCCCCGCGGCAGCCGCGTGTCGCGGTCTGTGCTGGGCCGGGAGCGGGAACAGGCCGCGGGGACACCCCGGCGCCGTCGGCGGGCGACGGCGCGGGGCTCGGCCCTTCCGGTGGCCAGGGCCGGCCCGCGCAGGGTGGGGCGGAGGAGCTACGACCGTCACCGCGGGACACGGCGACCGCGGCTCGGGCTCGTCTCATCTGGGCGGCGGGCGCCCAGCCCAGCTCGCGTCCCCGAGCCTCGCTCGCTCAGTCCCGGAGCGCTGCTTCCTTTCCTCCTTCTGCCTCCACTCCCTGACCCCGGGCCATCGGGGCTCCGGGGCCCACGCGGCACGCCTCGGACCCCGCGTCCTAGAGGCGCGGCCTCAGCCACGTGGTCACGCGCGTCTCCCCCCCCCCCCCCCCCCCCCCCCCGCGAGGCTGACAGACCCCGACGACGGCGACGGTCCTCAACGTCGTGCTGGGTCTACGTCCCCAGGACCAGGCCCCCGGCTGCACCCAGACCCGGTCCACCCCGGCGCGCTCAGATTCCTTACTTGCAGGCTTCCTCTCTGGCCCCCTCCTCCGACAGGCAGCACTGCGGGCGACCCCTACCCACACATCGCGGGCGCCAAGGCTGGAGGTCGGCAGACCTGCCCTCTCACTGCCTTTTTGTGACCCCAGCAGTGTTTCTGGCGACGTGGGTTTGACGTGACTTTGCCCAAGTGTTTGCCTCTTCTGTACTTTTTTGAGTGACTTTTTCCCGCCTTGCTGCCAGTAACTACAATGTTCAAGGTACAAAACTGAGAAAACAGACAAGCAAATAAGTGAAAACCTGAAATCCCAGCCTCGGTCATAACCACATTAACATCTTGGTGTCGGTACGGCCACGTCGTGCCCTCTGCGCGCTGACAGATCTGCATTATTTTTCCCCAGCGGGGATCACACCCTGTCGGGACCTCTGTAACCGGCTCTTCCACTCAGCGACCCACAAGAGCATCTCACCACGAAGGCCGCAGCTGAAAACGCACCCGGGGGTCCCGAAGCCGGCGAGGGCTCCCTCCGGGGACCTCTGGGGGGCAGGAGCGTCACAGGCACCTGTCCCCAAGGCTGGCACTGCCCTGGGTAGGTAAGGTCTCTACTGGGAGGCAGCGGCCTAGGGTTTCGGTTCCTCCTTTTGAAGAGACGCCCCCCCATGCCCGCCCCTTTTCTCCAGCTCCGCCCACCTTTGAGTGGAAACAATTCTGCGCTTTTAGAGCACCTCTTCTCTCTCCTGTGACTATATTCGAGAAACACAAAACTAATCCATATCCACACACGAAAGAACATCATTCTTCTTTCTGCATCTGGGCTGTGAAGGATGGGCCTCCAGATCAGTGGTTCTCAACGAGGGGTGAGGGGTGAGGGGAGACGATTCTGACCCCAGGGGACGTTTGGCAACGTCTGGAGACGCCTTTGTCATGACCTCGGGGGCCGCTGCTGGCACCTAGTGGACAGAGGCCAGAGATGGTGCTGAGCAGCCCACGAAGCACCGGACAGCCCCCAGAAGTGAAGAATGAGCCACCCCAAAGGCCAACAGGGCCGAGCTCCGGACCAGAGGGTCCTCAACGCTCTCCTTGGGGCCCGAGAGCCTGGCAGCCTTGGTCGGCCTGTAGCCCCACCCAAGGGGCCATGGCCTTGACTGGTCACTGCTAGGCCCTGTCCATTCGGCCAGGACATGAAAGGGCTGCTGACAAAGAAGGCAAGAGGTTGAAGTCTCCTGAGTGAGCAGACGGAGCAGTGAGGTGGGGGAGGGTCGGGTGCAGGGGAAGGTAATTTGGTAGCCCTGCTTTGCTCATTGTCATGGTTTCCGATGTTCCCAGAGCTATTCAGGACCACCTGCAATTCACCCCTCTTGACTGCAGACTCCCAGGGTGTTAGAGCTCAAGGGAACCGGACACGTTTCTAATCTGACCGCCTCGTTTTCCAGGTGGGACACGGGGCCCCATCTGAGGTGCACTCAAAGCCTCGCACCCCAGTTTCTGCACTTACAAAGAGCAGCATCTCCCTGTGTCAGGCACCAGCTGTGCCTGGGGCTCTTTCACGCACCTCTGCACCACTCACGAGCCTGTGACGGAAGAGTCACCCCACCTCACAGGTGAGCACTCTTGAGGCGCTCAGACTCCAGGTGATTTACCTGAAGCCACAAAGCCAACAGGGGGAGAAGGACATCCACCCAGGTTCCTCCCACCCTAAACCAGACCAGGCCGCTGGCTCTCAAACTTCAGTGCTCAATAGAATCACCCAGGGCGTTTGGAAAATGCTGATGCCCAGGTCACGCCCCAGAGATCCTGATTTAACTGGTTTGGGGGGCGTCTGGGCACTGAGACTTTCAAACGTTCCCCAGGAGTGTCCAACTGCAGCAGTGTTAGAGAGCCCTCGGGACACACGCCCTCTGACCCACACCCCAAGACCGACGTTAATGTCGGGGTATGAGGTGGGGCAGGGGAGGAGCTGTTGCAAGAAATCATGAGATCCTTGAATGGCTTCTTGGCAACAAGCCCATATTTTGTGTCTAGAAGCCTTAGGATTGGCTTCAAATGGGCTTCCTTTCCACCTGAATGTTGAGGTTCCGAAACCTGGTCAATTTGAGGCCTGTATTTTCTGGCTTCTTCTTCCTCCTTGGATGTTCGGAGAATTGAAATAACAGTTTCATATATTATTCCTGTGGTCCAGGGGCGAGGTTCACCAGCCGTCCCAGCGCCAGGAGGGAGCAGACCTGGGAACTGCTGCCTGGGGGTTTAAGAGCTTCAAGGGTGCCACTCCCAGGGATATTTGCATTTTTAGCAGAGACTTGGAAAATGGAGAATCCTTCCTACTAACAACATAGGAGAAGGCGGCATTCCAGACATCAAGAGGCAGGACGGGAGGTGACTTGGCCTGGGGTGGCGGCTGGTGTTTCACCCCTGACCCCAGTCCTCCCAACACCTTCTTTTTCCAAATTTATCTGTTCACTCCTTTTTAAAAAACGAGTCTCAGGTCTGACACAAGTGAACAAACATTACTTAAAACTTTAAGCCGTCTCTTCTTCCCTCGAGTTGGATATAGCATCTGCATTTTTGTCTTTTAGTGGTAAGAGCATTTTGCACCTTACAGAGCACACGAGCATGCGGAATCTCATTAAGCCTCACAGCCATCCTGCCGAACGTAGACGATGATCGGCATTTTGTAGACGAGGCTCCCAGAATCTCAGGGGGCTGCGCCGGTGCTGGCGGGCAAGAGGCTTCTGACTTGGGGCCTCGCCTCCCATGGCCTCAGCGGGCGGCCTCCTTCCTGGGGGCATTTGTTGAGTCCGGAAACAGGCGCAGGCCACAGGCATATTGTAGCGCTGCTCCCTGGCTGCCCCTGGAGCGCCTCACTCCTCACGGCCCCTCTTTGCTGGAGCAGGAACTCCTCTCAGGCCCTCGCTGCTCCGGGGTCAGCTCAGCCACCCTTGGCCTCCCTGTGCCAGCTGTTCTTAAATTGCTGTGTCGGCCGCCCCCAACCTAGGGTAAGTTATGTTACTTTTACCTCAAGACTTCATATTTTCTATGTAAGTTCCCCCATCCACATCTCTGGGCCAATCGTATTATAACACTACTTTTCTCAGCTGGTTGGATGATCTTAATATGTCTTTAGCTCTCCATGGTATTTTATTTTTATTCACATTCTTCAAGCTCTACATAGGACAGGAATATCTACATAGAAAGGGCTGATGCATTCTGCAAGTTTGTGTTTGTGGTGTGTGTGTGTGTATGTGTGTGTGCGTGCGCGTGCCATAACAGCGTGGGTGTGTTTTCACCTACTGGACTGATTCTCAAGCGTGGTTGCAGAACTGCAGCAGCCGCGGTATCGCTGGGAACCTGTGCGAAATGCAGATCACAGAGCTGCGCCCCAGGCCTGCTGACTGGGAGACTCAGAGTCTACGTCTGAACAAGCCCTCTGGGTGATTCTCTTGCTTGGTAAGGTTTGAGAACCACTTATCTTCAGGATAAATCAGTTTTTTATAATCTGCTCCCTAAGATGGAAACTTAGGATTTGCTCTGTTAAGATCGAAACGTAAACAATGAGCCCTGACATTGTTGCAGAGACGTCAGTAGACGTTTTCTTTTTTCAAACTTATTATTTAACTGATAAGACATGCTTATGCACGCGCGCGCGCACACACACACACACACGCACACACACTCATCTTCCAGCCCTCCTATTTTGAGAGACCTCCTCTTGGCATCTGGCTCATACTCCTGGGGACATTCAGTCATTGAGAAAAGCAGGTCTGAGCCTCACTATTTCACACGAATGTAATTCAAAGAGAATGGCTGAAGAAAGCAAATGATTAAGCCAAAGAAATAAAGCTGCGATGGTGGAATTTTAGGCACCTGGGTGAGGGGTGATGGTGATAGTAGTGGAAATGGAGGTGAAGATGGTGGTAGTGAGGGGGTATTAGTTTTGGTGGTGGTAGTGATGGACGTGGTGGTAATGGTGGTGCTGTTGATGGAGGTGGAGGTGATGTTGGTGTCCTTGGCGGGGTAGGTGTGGGTGGTGCAGCTTACATACCAGTCTCTCAGATCATATTACCTGCCTCCCCGACTCCTCACTCAAAAAGTCTGCCCTGCAGGTGCCGTGGCGTGCCCCATGGTGCGTGTGCTTGGACTTGTGTGAGCATGTGTCTGGCCACTTTGGCTTTAGTGCCTCCAAAGTTTACAAAACACCTAAAGCTTTTAAAATAAAAACGGGGGTTAAACCATTTGGATCCTCCAAATTAGAAAGAATAAATGAACCACCCAGCTGCAGTCATAGGCAATTACTGTGCTTCTGAGAGGGCTTCGGGTTAAGAGAATGGAAGAGCTGATTATAAACGAGCCAGGAGTAATGAGGGAGGTCAGAGCAGTCCCTGAGCTCTGGGGGAGCGGCCAGCACTCCGCCCCGTCCCACGCGGGCTGGCTGGAGGCGCAGACCTCCTTCCACCCTGGCCTCCAAATCCGGCTGGGGCCGAGGCGCCCGGCCTATTTGTGCAGCTCCGGCAGCTTCAGAAAGAGAAGGCGGCTGTAAATAAACCCAGAGAAGGGCGAGGAATCGAGGGCAGGAAGGGAGACAGCAGGAGGGAGGCTCCCCGGGAGGGCAGACAGGAATCAGGACTTCTGACCAGGAAAGACGGAGGGCGGAAGGAAGCAGGGAGCCTGCAAAGCACGTGGCCGTCAGGAGGCAGGTCGGTGCCTCTTCCCACTCCACCCTCAGGAATCTCGGGGCCGCATCTGCGGATCCACTGCGGTCCTTAAGCAGGCCCCCGGCTTGCCCATTCGCATTCTAATTTTATCCTTGTCTTGATTTTTTTTTTTTTTTTTTTGCGGTACGAGGACCTCTCACCGCTGCGGCCTCTCCCGTTGCGGAGCACAGGCTCCCGACGCGCAGGCTCAGCGGCTCACGGGCCCCACTTGAAGTCTTTTATCTCTAAATATAGTAACCCCGTGAGGGAGGTTTATTACTATCCCGCAGGTGAGGATGTTGAGGAAGAGAGGCCAAGTCAGCCACCCAGCTAGTGCAGGAGCCCAGACTCGGCCCCAGGCAGCCGAGACCCAGGTCCCAGGCCCTGCGCCACCACATGGAGCTGTCTCTTTACAAGCCGTGACGTGAATTCCCACAGACTTACTCCCAACCCAGCCACATATGCCACCAGATACAGGCCGCGACAGCCAGTGAATCGTTCTCAAGTCCAGCATGACAAGCCTAGGTTTGTAGGGGAAACAGTTGTCCTCCAGAGGTTGGGGTACCGCTAGGGAGCCCAGAAGTCCCCCCCCAGGCATTGGGAGGAGGCAGGGCTCCTTGCAGCCAGACTGAGGAAGAGCATGAACCCCCCACATGTCTGCGAAACTGCAGACACTGCAGAGAGCTCCTTGGAGGGCTTCTCACTCAACAGCCCAGAGGCCCAGAGGCTTGACATAGAAAGTGCAAGGCCCCTTTAACCACAGGGCAGGTGTCCAGAGAGAGGGCACAACCAAAACTGCAGGTTCTGAAAAAAAAAAAAAAAAAAAAAAAAGCCTGGGTTGAAGACTATATTCTAGGTCAACCCAAACCCCAGCTTGCCTAGTGAACTTGGTCAGCTCGCAACAGGAGCTCAGGGTGTAAAGTGCTACAGGCTTGTGTGTTCGTCTGTTCATTGACACTCGGACTTGTTTTTAGAAAAGAATTGCAGTAGGGTAGAGAAAGCAAACATAAAAATTTCATATATATCTTTAAAAGACCCAGAAAAATGATTTTTAAAATAATCAAGGGCTTCCCTGGTGGCGCAGTGGTTGAGAGTCCGCCTGCCGATGCAGGGGACACGGGTTCGTGCCCCGGTCCGGGAAGATCCCACATGCCGCGGAGTGGCTGGGCCCATGAGCCATGGCCACTGAGCCTGCGCGTCAGGAGCCTG
This sequence comes from Monodon monoceros, assembly GCF_005190385.1. NCBI lineage: Eukaryota > Metazoa > Chordata > Mammalia > Artiodactyla > Monodontidae > Monodon > Monodon monoceros. The sequence continues at coordinate 78,884,557 of NW_021703771.1, read as the reverse complement.
TGCTCCGCAACGGGAGAGGCCACAACTGTGAGAGGCCCGCGAACAGCAAAAAAAAAAAAAAAAAAAGACTTCAAGCACTTGGTTCAGCGCCAGGCACAATGCAAATTACAACAACGATCATTTATTATTCCTTCCCCTGGGCAGCAGTTAGGCACTGGCCTAACAGACCATTGGGCAAGTTGCACCACTGGTATAATTAGATTGGGGTTCGATGTGGGGTTGTTAGATGCCCTGGAACTGGACTTCTGTCTTGGATGACCCCACCCCAGACCTCAAGGTCCACAGACTGTCCAGCTGCAGCTGTCCCTGGTTTCACACACGCCCCGTAATCTGCACCCACAGCCAGCCACTCTCTCTCCCTGTGGAGCACCAGGTTACCACCATCACAGAGACTGATGCCAGACGGGCCTTGCACAGAGAAACCAAGGCCTTGGCTTAGGTGAGGAGTTTTCCGAGGCTTCCATTTATTTACTCACTCATTCGTTCATTCCTGTGCCAGGGCTCCCTGCTGTGTACAGCTGTCCCATCTGCAGCTACCCCTCGTCTTCCAACTAACCTTCTACGTTGAGGAAATCCCATGCTGCGAGTCCTGACTGCTCCACACAAGTCAGGACTCAGTTCCCAGCTCCCCTTGCAGCTGGGATGGAGGATCCATCAATCAGACAGGGCCGTGCGAGGCCTCAGTTCAGAGGTGAGTGGTGTGCGGAAACAGGATCGGAGGGCGGGGACGGGTTCCGTTTGGCTGGCACTTGGGAGGCAAATGCACCTGGTCTCAGGTGATGTCTGCGGGGTCGGGGGGCTACCAGGTCCAGCTCCCAGGGCAGGAGGGCCATCAGTGGAGAGAGCGGTGCTCCCCATGTCAGGGCGTGGCATGATCTGAGGCACTGATCCTGGAAGATCAGCCTTGCTCTGTTTCTCCGGCCACTCCATGTTTCTGTGTGTTCACACCTAATCCACACCAATAGTTCCCTTTCGGCCTAAACTAGTTGGGTGCATTCTGTCGTTCACAACCAGGACCGATGCAAATTTACGGAGCGCCCGCCTCAGGCCAGGACTGCGTTTTCCAGCCTACTTGGCAGTTCACTGCGTCACCTCACTTAATCCTCGCAGCAGCCTGAGGACGGGCGACGGGCTGAAGAGTAACGCTGCCCTGGCTCACTTGCAGGTCAGCTTGCACGGGGCCAGCAACAGGCCTCCTCAGAGGAGACAGTAATTTTTTGTCCTCACATCTACAATCTGCTCCAGACCTTTTCTAGAAGAGACTGGAGCACTGAGATGGGCGGTGCAGCTCACCCAGGATCTCAAGGTGCTTCTCAGGCCACCTGGAGCAAGCGGGGAGTCCTGGGCCATCTGGATCCGGCTTCCTCCCTCTCAGTCCAGAGCCTGTGGGTCTGTGGGCAGAGCCTGGGGTCTGGGGAAGAGTGTGCACCACGTCCAGGCCTGCCCGCCACTGCCCTGGGAGCCCATCTGAATCTGGGGCTGAGTCCATCTCCCAGCTGCCCAAAAGAGATGGACGCTGCCTTAGACTGTGTGTATGTGCATATGTGTGTGTGCGTAGGTGTGTGTATGTGCATATGTGTGTGTGCGTAGGTGTGTGTATGTATATGTATACGTGGGTGTATGTATATATATGTATATGTGTAGGTGTGTGTGTGTGCATGTGCGTGTAGGGGTGTATGTATATGTATATAGGGGTGTGCATATTTGTATATAGGTGTGTGTATGTGTATGGGTGTATATGTGTACGTGTGTGTATGTGTGTCTGTGAATATATAGGTATGTGTATGTGTATAGGTGTGTATGGGTGTATATGTATGCATATGTGTATACATGTGTGTATAGGTGTGTGGGGCATGTATGTGGGTGTATGTGTATCTGTGTATGCATATGTGCATATACATGTATATGTGTAGGTGTGTGTGTGTAGATGTGTGTATGGGTAGGTGTATAGATGTGTGTGTGTGTGTAAGGTGCTCTTCTTCCGGGCGCTGTCCTTTACTTCAGCTCCTAATTTTATTAAGTCATCAGAGCTCTTCACTGAGTGTTCAGAATATTCAGTTAATCGCGTCTCTATAGAAGCCAGTGCTGGCCCCACCAAAGGGGCGGCCGCACTCCCTCTCTCTCCTTCAGCTGACCCCCGTCCCAAATCAAAGTCACAGAGCACTTAACTCTTTCTGTGAGCAACACTTTTTAACTCCCACAGTTACTACCTTCAGGCCAGAAACAGAGCCTAAGTTCTGGAACTGACAGCTGCTCTTTGTCCTTCACTCACGCAGCACCTGTGTATCGAGTACTCGCTCTGTGCTGGGCGCTGTGTGAAGTGTGAGGACCCTGGTGTGACAGGGGCAGGGTGAGCCTGGAGTGTAGCGGTGGGTGGATATTGGGCAGGTGGGGGGGAGTGTGGGCGGGAGTCCCCTCTGAGGCCGCCCGCTGAAAAGGCAGGGGCCCTGCAAAGAGCGGGGGAAACGGCCAAGGCCCCAGAGGAGAAGCAGCCTGGGTGTTCCAGGGACCAGGAGAGCTGGAGTGTGGCCAACAGCAGGAGGATGTGAGGACAGGACACAATCTGCAGGGCCCAGTGCAAAATGAAAACGCGGGCCCTCGTTCACAAATTATTCAGGATTTCAGACGGCGACAGCAGAGGAAGAAGGAAGTGTGGGACCGGCGGGACGGCAGATGTGGTGCCTGTGAAGCCAGCCCTGTGTGAGGAAGGGGCTGAGGTGGACGGGGCCGGATCATGAGGCCTTGGGCCGAGGAAAGAGCTGGATTTTATTCTACAGGTCTTCCTCGACTTATGATGGGGTCACATCTCATAAACCCATTGTAAATTGAAAATACTGTAAGGTTGAAATGCATGTAATACACCAAACCTACCGGACATCATAGCTCAGCCTCACCCACCCTAAACGTGCTCAGAACACCTACATTAGCCTACACTGGGGCAAAATCGTCTAGCACAAAGCCTGTCTTACAATAAAGTGTTGCATATCTCTTGTGATTTTCTGAATACTGTACTGAAAGTGAAAAACAAAGTGTCCGGGTACAGAGTGGTCGCAGGTGTATTGGCTGTTGACCCTTGTGATTGCGGGACTGCTGGCGCCGCCCAGCATCATGAGAGAGATGGTCCCGCACATCCCTAACCTGGGAAGAGATCTAAATTCAAAGTTCAAAGTACAGTTTCTACCGAGTGTGTATCACTTTCACACCATCATAAACTTGAAAAATCTTAAGTCCAACCACCACAAGTCGGGGACGGTCTGTACCTGTGATGGAGGCTACAGGAAGGGCCCAGGCCTGGGGGGATCTGCGTGGGGTCTGTCTTTGAAGCACCACTTGGTGCTGCGTGGGGAACCCAGGAGGCCGGCCTGGCCTGGGGCTGTACAAAAGGAGATGGTGGGAAGACAGCGGGCTTTAGGGAGGGCTGATGGGCCGGCTGTATGCAGCGAGGGGACAGAAGCCCTGGAGTTCTGCCTCATGTTTGCGTTTGGAGAGGCCCATTAGCCAGCCCTGTGGGAATGTGGACGACGGGGCCTCCCCCGGGGTGGCCACACCTCTCTGAACAGATGCCCTTCTCTCCCTTCACAGAAGTCCGATCCCAGCTCACAGCCGGCGACAGTGCTTGCTCGAGACGCCTCGCGGTCGGAGGCCATACTGCCAGATGCTACATCTCCCCACTAAGAAATCCGAAGACAAAATGTGCAGCCACTGTCCAAAACTAACATGTACAAAACAGCACAGAGCCCGTTCGAGCAGCAGGTGTCACAGCAGTAAACACTGGAGCCAAACGCGTTGGCTCCGGCAATGCTCATGCGTGTCTTGTCCTGGAAATGGAGTTCATCGAAATTGGGAACTGGGAATCGACAGCTCAGCAAAGCTGCCCTCACCGGCTGTCATCCAGAGCGCTGCCGGGAAGGGCAAGGTTACCACTGCTCGAGTGCCTGGCCCGTGCAGGGGACGGTCAAGTGTTCTGGGGCCATTCCCCACGTTGTCTGACTCAGTCCCTCCCACAGCCTGTGAAGTCAGTAGGCTTCTCCCTAATTTTCAGATGCTAAAAATGGGGCTCAGAGAAGCTGAGTGATTCGTTCAGGCTCACACAGACAATTAAATGGAGCCCAAATTTAAAACTGGGGGTGGGGGCAGATCCTATGAGCTAATGCCCCCTTTTCTGTGCTAATGGCACCTGATTTTTATGGAAACTGGCCGGCCCCAAGAGATGCATTCTGACTGGTCTTGGCCGGTCACAAGACTCCTGTCCTCCTTTGCCACTGTTAGTATGGGGTGAGCCTGGGACCCCTTCTGGCCAATGAGATGGGAGAGAAAGCGGCGGGAACAGAAACTTCTGGCAAAGATTTTCTCCCTGATAGAAAGGAGAGAAGAGTTCAAGGACAGGTCCCCTTGGCATCCTCTGCCTCTCCTTCCTGCTGGTGGACATGTTGTGGGAGGGTAAGGTGTCTGCCTGTGGCAGCCTTTTCAGATCCATGAGGCAATAAGGATAAAGCCAACCAGCTGAAGATGCAATGGAAGCCTGGCACGTGCCCAGGGCCCGGATGACACGGCTGGGCTGTCCAGCCAATCTTAGGACCTCCTACCTCCAGACTCCTGTTGAGTCAGCAGCAAACGTCCAGATGGTCGAAGCCATGGTCCGTCAGGACTTTATTAGTTATTTTCAGTTAAACACCTCCTAAGGTAAACCCTGGGTTGGTCTAACTTCAAAGCCCATGATCTTTTTCCTGTTACCCTCTGATGTTTACACGGGGTCCAGTTGTCACCCAAGGTCCGGTGTCAAACTACTGCACAATAATTACAGAAATGATCAGACTTCGAAACTGAAGAGAAAGCTGCCAGTTTAAAGAAGGACAGGGGGTCAGTTCAGCAAGGTCAGAAATCTGGCTTCTTGGTTGTGGCTTGGCGTGAATCCTAGCATCACGGGACTTCCAAGCTGGAAGAGAACGAAACGATCACCTGGTCCAACCCTGTGCTCCAGAGGACGAAGCTGAGGCTGTGAGAAGCTAAGTGACTCATGCCGAGGCCCGAGGGCAGCATCGGCCCTGGGACGGGAATCAGCACCCCGCTGTCCCCCGCTCACACGACCTCTCCTCGCTCCCCACACAAACTCTTCATCAACTTTGCCCCAAACTCTCACTGGCCAATCACCTCAAGTCAAGAAAAGACTGTCAATTTAATCATATTCTTGCGACAGGATAAACCCCGGCTTCTTTCACACGTATTCCTTGTTGAGTCAAGTCACCAGCCTGTTCCAACGCGCTCAGCAGCTCACCATGCCCAGAAAATGGAAAGAACCCAGAGACACTGGGGGGCGGAGGGGTCAAGTTCTTGGCTTTTCAGATTAAAATCGTTTCTTGAATCCCATCACAGAGATAACTGTCTTGAAGGCAAGTGCCGGGCATTCAGCCGTCAAAAGACTAAGCGCTCAAGGGATCCAGTCAGAGGCGTTGCCATAAACACCGCACTGCGAGTCAGAGGACCACACGCCACGTGAAGACGGCTCGGGCTGCGGGGGAAGGGGCTCGGGTGCGGGGACGCCCTTAGAAGGGGACTGATGTCCAGGGAGAAGGGGCGGGGAGGACAACAGGGACACGAGACAGGCTTGAGGAGATGCAGACCCCTCTCAAGGGGAGTGGGGGGCCGGCACCAGATCACTAAGACAGGACTTTGGAATCCGAGGACAGAGGGCTCGGGCCTCCTAACTGTCCGGAGCTCTGGGAGGGCCGCCCGGCGCACAAACAGAACCCACGCCACCGAGGACTGGGCCAGGAGAGTCGAGGTGTTTTCCTGGAGCAGCGGAAGAGAGGCTGGTTGATAGTCCTGAGTCTCTCTCAGCCCCAGGGAGGCGGTGGAGGTCGGCAACCCTCCCGGTGCCCTGGAAGGCAAGGCCACGGGCATTGCCATGACCAATGCGAGCCTGAGGCCACATGGAACTGTGGCCACCTTGGTGGACACCGATAACGGACAGTTCTGGCCAGGGAATCTCATTAGGAACGGATGTCGACAGTGAAACATGAGAGAAAGACGTCATACCTCCCCAAATGCCAGTGCAAGCAGGGCAGACACTTCCCCTAGGTACCACCACCTCATGTGGTCATTCATTTACTACCACTAAAATGCTACATAACAAACCACCACAAGCCTGGGTGGTGTACATCTCAGGAGCCCGTGGGGTACAGCTCACCTGAAATGTGCCTCTCACGCGCCTGCAGTAGCTGTGCCCGACGGATCTAGGATGGCCTAGGTCACACCTGGGGTGAGCCAGCTCTGCTCCAAGAGTCTCATTCTTCTCCTGGGTCAGCAAACTAAGGTAGGCATTCCTAGTATTAATGGCAGAGGAAAAGATCAACAAAGTCTAATCAATGCAAGTGCTTTTGGAGCCTCTAATTGCTTCTCATTTGCTAAGATCCCATTGGTCAAAGCAAGTCACACATTCAAGGCCAGAGTCAGAGTGGGTGGGCACTCCTGATGGGGCGGGGGAGGGATTGGGCCACTCTTGCAATCTACCAACTGATTTAACTGATCTGAAGCACAAAATGGCTGCTAGATCATGAAACTGTCCACAGTTAACCTGTAATTTACCTAAATTACGTTTTCCGCCATTAGGCAGAAATGGGATTCAGGATAAAAATTAAGTTTAATTGTAGAAAAGATAAAGTTACACTTTTTGCTCCTGTGATTGGTGACTGCGATTTTTTTCCCACTACATTCTTTAAGCCAACGATTCAAAAGCACCAAAGCAATCAGTAAGTTAGCCTTAAATACTATAAAAGCCAGTTTTCTGAAGACTCCAACCAAACCAGGAAATGATAGCCAAAGTTGATATGATGTTACTTCCAAAAAGCAAACAGAGAGGCAAGGGGACTCATTAAAAATTCCAATTTGGGACTTCGCTGGTGGCGCAGTGGTTAAGAATGCGCCTGCCAATGCAGGAGACACGGGTTCGAGCCATGGTCCAGGAAGATCCCACATGCCGTGGAGCAACTATGCCCGTGTGCCACAACTACTGAGCCTGTGCTCTAGATCCCACGAGCCACAACTACTGAGCCCATGTGCCACAACTACTGAAGCCCGAGCGCCTAGAGCCCATGCTTCACAAGAGAAGCCACTGCAATGAGAAGCCCATGCACTGCAACGAAGAGTGGCCCTTGCTTGCCACAACTAGAGAAAGCCTGTGCAGCAATGAAGACCCAACACAGCCATAAATAAATAATAAATTAATTTTAAAAAATCCAATTTGGCTTACAACTGTGGATTCTGGAACAAAGTGTCCAGGAGCCTCTGACACTCCTCCTAGAATACCACCTTTCTAATGGCAGCCATCTCTGTAATTACAGCGATAATTGCTTCAAATGTAAAATACCACTTATCAGGCTAGAAGATCTGTCTGGGTCAAGACAAAAAAAAACACTCAATTGCTTGTTGCCAAATGAATAATGTTTTCATCACTAAACCAGTCCTGGGGTATAATCTCATGTGTTATGGGTGGCTCAATTTAGGACCGACTGGAACACCAAACCCTAAAGACAACGTTCCATGTTGCCCCTCGTACCAGAGGTTCTTTCTCTGAACCTCTTTTTCGCTGAGCTATCCAGAGTAAAGGAAGGGCCACGGCCTCGGGGGGCAGGGAGTAAAACCAGAAGGGACTCAGATGCCACGGGATGAAGGAAGGGATTCCATAGGTTACAAGGTTGTGTCTGATGGGAGACGGGGTCCCCTCCATTTTCATAAAAAGCTTGCTGCACTTGTGTCTCTGCCACGTCCTGTCAGTTGCCTGTGTGTGTGTGTGTTTGCCCATGCACACACTGTTCTGTTCCAGTGCTTCAAAAATGTTTTCAGAAACAAAACGTTTGTGTCCCTTTTTTAATTCAAAAAACTTTATTTTTATTTAAGTATCAAGTGTGCATTATATTCCTACTTCTTATACCCTACAGCATACTCAGCAACAGAAATTTAGTTGCCATTCATCACCATACTCTTTACCTCTTTTGCCCTCCCCCCACTTCCCTTCTGGTAACTACCACTCTGTTCTCGTAACTACCACTCTGTTCTCTGTGTTTGCTTTTGTTTGGTTTGGTTTGTTCATTCATTTTGTTGTTTGTTTGTTTGTTTGCGGTACGCGGGCCTCTCACTGCTGTGGCCTCTCCCGTTGCGGAGCACAGGCTCTGGACGCGCAGGCTCAGCGGCCATGGCTCACGGGCCCAGCCACTCCGTGGCATGTGGGATCTTCCCAGACCGGGGCACGAACCCGTGTCCCCTGCACCGGCAGGCGGACTCTCAACTACTGCGCCACCAGGGAAGCCCCGAACCACCAGGATTTTGGCGTCAGCTGGGCCGCTGGAGACGCGCGGTCTGGGGTCCGCCTTTCTTGGCCTCCACCTCTGATGCCCAACCTCTCCATCACCAACCTCCGCGCCCCGCCCACACACCGGACAACGCCCACTGGGGACGGGGGGCCGTAGCTCTGGGATCGGGGTATTGGGGCCCTCCGTCTCCCTCCCGATTTCCGCCTTCACATCCTGAAAACTACCCCAGGAGCTGGAAACCCAATCGCAAGCACGGCCCCAGGAGCTGTGACTTGAACCCACGGGGCCGGCGGCCGCACGTGCAGAACTTCCCCTCGCCCTCCGGCCCCAGGAAGATGGTGTCAAGGAAACCCAGCTCTCCCGCGGGCCTCCTTTCTAAAGCTGACGTTAGAACCGGTGTGTGGGAGGCGCAAAACACCTGAGTTCCCAGCTCTGCCGCGCTTCCAGGGGTGCACGCTGGACGCCTCGCGATACAGCCAGCATGGGAACTCAGGGTCCCAAGACCGCCCTCCACCGAGTCCCGGCCCCCAGCAGGGTATCCGCCGCCTGAACCCCCTCCCTGTGCCCCCCGCCCACTCTCACCCGCGCCCGGGTTTGGGCTCCACACGGATCCAGTGAAAGGGAGGCATCTTCAGTTCTGGATCCTTTTGAACGACTCCTGTTGGGCCTGCAGTCCCTGTGGGCCCGGGGCGCCCCTCTGGCCGCCGCCACAAACTACTCGGGACGGACCCCTCCCCCAGCGCCGGGCCACACCCTGATTGGCCCAAGGCCAAGCTGATCTCCGTGGCAGTGATTGGTTAGGAGTGGGCACGTGATCCAGTCTGGGCCGGTTTCCTGGCTCCCAATGCAGAGACCCTGAGAGAGAACCCCGTCCTCCGGAGACTGTGATTGGATGTGCAGCTGAGGGGGATGCAGAGACCCCACGGGACAAACCTGGTGCCACCCCACCTTCAAACGCCCGGTGTGAAGTAACACATTGCCTCATCGACTCCGCCAGCTTCCGTCCTGCTCTTCTGTTCCCTCTTCTGGAAGCATCCAGATTCCCTACACAAATGCTGAAAACACCTGGGCGTTTCCAGGAATCAAGTCCTGTTTGGGTTGTGCCTCGTCTCACCGGGGCATTTCCCTCCTTCCTCACTTGCATGCTCTTTGCTTGACCTTCTGTAGAGAGCAGCTCTTTAGGGAGCATCACAGCTGTCTCCTCTTCCACGCAAATGCCCCCACCACTTAGGGAGAGCCAGAAGCATCAAGAGGCTGCCGTCTCCTGAGCCCTGCCCTGCGTCAGGCTGTGGGCTGGGGCTTCACACGCTATCCTTATCTTCTTCTTCAGGACTGTTATTATCCGGACTTTACATACTTGGCACTGAAGCTTGGAGAAGTTAAGTGGCTTGTCCAAGGTCACAAAGCTGGCAGGTGACAGAAACAGAAATTGAGCCCTTAGTAGGCACGGCTGCTCCACACACCTGCCTGCCTACCCGCCCCCGCAAAAGCCCTCACCCTGACCTGCCTTCACAGCAGAGGAGCGGGAGTTCGGGGGCTTCCACTGTGTGGAAGGGAGGGGAAGGCGTGTCAGGTACATTGCCACACTCACTGTGTCACAAACCACCAGGTGTCCTCGATGACGTGACAATGAGCTAGGCATCCCTGCCTCTTTGGCTCTAGGCTTGCCCATGTGGCTCGCTTCAGCTGTAGGCACCTGGGGAGAGTGACGTGATGGTTCCTAGGAGACCCTGTCCGTTCCCACTTGATTTCTTGCACTTTTGCCATGACTGTGAGAAAAAGCTTCCCTGGAGCAGCTGGTGCCCCTTGAGCCTGGGCCCGGCATGCACACCTGGAGTAGAGGCATCCAGCTGACCCCAGGCTCTGAAGGGAGAAGCTGAGGCTCCCAGCCACACCCGGCCTACAGCAGCAACTCCCGGTCAGGTGCAGACATTGCCCCAGCTAAATCTTAGCACATGTCACTGAAGTTCTTGGTTGTTGGCTATGTGCATGGGGGTGAGGGTCACATGCGCTCTGTTTGCACCTGTATTTTCATAACTTGTGCTGGTTTGCCACATCTTTGACGAAGGTGTTTTGGCCTCAGAGTGATACTTCTAGAAGACCTTGTGGGTAAGGCACCTACTAGAGCAGGGGTCCCCAACCCCTGGGCCATGGACGGTACCAGTCTGTGGTCTGATAGGAACCGGGCCGCACGACAGGAGGTGAGCGACAGGGGAGCAAGCGAAGGTCCATCTGTATTCACAGCTGCTCCCCCGTCACTCACATTACCACCTGAGCTCCACCTCCTGTCAGATCAGCACCGCATTAGATTCTCACAGGAGCGCGAACCCTGCTGTGAACCGTGCGCAGGAGGGATCTACGTTGCTCGCTCCTCATGAGAATCTAATGGCTGATGATCTGAGGTGGTGATGCTAGAGCTGGGGAGCGGCTGCAAATACAGATTATCCTTAGCAGAGAGGTCTGACTGCACAGAGACCATAATAGATCAATTACTTTGTATAATTATTTCATTATAGATTACAATGTAATAATAATAGAAACAAAGCGCACAATAAATGTAATGCACTTGAATCATCCCGAAACCATCTCCCCATCCCCCACCATCTGTGGAAAAACTGTCTTCCACGAAACCAGTCCCTGGTGCCTAAAAGGTTAGGGACCGCTGTACTACAGGACCTGGTATAGAGCAGACACTTGGTAAATGCAGAGACGACGATGACCGTGTTGGGGGTGATGGTAATTCTGTGATGCACTGGGTAGAACCCTGGCTGCTCGGGACCACCCCTGAGCTCCCCACTCCCCTCCACAGAAGGAGAACTTCTTTCCAGAACTTGGTGCTACAAGGAGGCTCAGGCTTTCAACCCAAGTAGCACCTGCGTATCCCAGTCCAGTTCCACAGCAGCTGGCCCAGGCCTGAGTGGCTCTCTCTAACCGTATTTACCTGCTCCAGGCCT
>NW_021703771.1:78825337-78873284 GCF_005190385.1 Monodon monoceros | reverse complement strand
CTCTCTAACCGTATTTACCTGCTCCTGGCATTCTGCTGATAAACACAGAAGATACTTTCTCAAAAAAAAATTAATGAGATTATTATAGAAAATAAATAATCATCAATTAAGGAAACTCAGAGAAACGTGGACTAAAAGGAACTGATACGATGGACTTTTTCATCTTGTTATTTCTGGCAGGAGGCCAGGACCTGACAAATACTGAGGTGATATCAAGGAAAAAGAAAAGCTGTCACCCTTCTGTGACCTCCTAGGCTTTCTGGGGGGTGGGTTCAGGCCTCTCCCTTCTGTCCCCACTGGGTTTCCCAGTGAGTTTTAGGCCTGGGTTCGGGGTGCTGCCACTGTCACTAGACGGGGGCGTGGGCCACAAAGAGGCACAGGTAAGAACCGGATTCACTCACTCACTCATGTGGGTGCCAGGCCCCCAGGGGAGAGGGTTCCCCTGTTCTCAGGAAGGTTACATTCAAGTGGGAAAGATAGACCCCAATCAAATAAAGGAAATGATTGCAGGTACTAACAAACACGGGCACCGTGTTCCTGAGAGGGGGTCAGCCCCCTCCAGTGGTGATGCTGAAAGAGAGTGGGGACCCGGAGGGCGAGGTGTGTGGGGACCAGGTCTGGAGGTGGCCACATGCCTTCGGCTCACATTCTAGAACCCCCATGGCCACACCTACCTGCCAAAGAGGCTGGGAAGTGCAGTCTGGTCGTTAGGCCAGAAGAAACCTGCTCTGTGATCAGCTGATGGCCTCTGCCACGCTGCGCGACGCGAGGAAGGTCCACGAAACCGAGGACGTTGAGCCTGAGAGGATTTGGGAGGGTCCAAGGCGCGTCTTCAAGCGTTGGAAGGGTCTTCGTGTGACAGGGACGAGGATCGTCTTTGTTTTGCGTCACTCTAAAGGGCAGAAGCAGGGCCTGTGGGTGAGCAGAAGCGCTAGGGAGATGGGAAGGGTGAACAGCCATCCCGGACTGCTGGGGTTCGGCACTGAAAGCCCAGCCCAGCCCACCCCCGCCCCAGGAAGCCTGTCGCTGGGCAGACACAGGTGTGTCTGTCCTAGGAGTCCTCTCAGGCAACACTCCCTTCCCCTTCCCCCGCCCCCCCCCCTCTTTCAGATTTGAATTATTGTGCTGTTGGCCATGAGCTCAATGTTAATGAGTCAACAATATATAGCTCAATGTTAATGAGTCAACAATATATATCAATTAAGGTGTCTTTAAACAGAAATACCACAAAACGAGGTGATGTATTGATTCACTGATGAAAATGTTGTGGCCAGAGGCTCACAAAAACCCAACGCCGTATTTGCCCAGGAGCAATTGTGCAGTATTTGCTAGTTCAATGTTCATGGTGACTTTATAGAAAGCAACTAGCAAAAATAACAAGAATAGCCACACAGTGGAGTATTTCTTGGCCATAAAAAGAAATGAGTGCTGAAACAGTGTGGATGAACTTCGAAAACATTATGCGAAGTGAAAGAAGCCAGTCACAAAAGAGCATGTATTAAACGATTCAATTTTATGAAATGTCCAGAAGAGGGAAATCTATAGACAGAAAGATTAGTGGTTGCTTGGGACTGGGGGAGGGAGGGGAGATGGTGAGTAGAGGAGCGATAACTAAAGGGTACAGGGTTTCATTCTGGGTGATGAAAATTATCTAAAATTAATTCTGGTGATTGGTTGCACATATCTGTGAATACATTTTGGATTGTACACTTTACATGGGTGAATTGTTATGGTATATGAATTATATCTCAATAAAACTGTTTAAAAAATAACCCTCAAGGGTAACTCACAGGCTCACAGGAGGGAGCAAAGCTGGGGGAGGAGGGCATACCTCAGCAGCTTCCCCCTCAGCATCTCCTGCAGCCTTCCCCTGTCTGCCCCTGCCCTTCACAGCTGGGCTCAGCCCTAGCCCCAGGTCTCCAGCTCACACGCTAGCAAACTGAATGCTCTCCTCACATCAGGAAGACTTTCCAGTGGGCGTGCTCCGTGGCAGCCTGGGGGCTCCAGAATGAAGCAACTACTCCTCCTCTGATCACTGAAGCACAGTTTGGAAGATCAGTTTGTGGAAATGACAGAGCAGGGGTCCAAGCAGCCTAGAGCAGTGATTCTAGACGACACGACTGTAAGGTCTCTTCCAACCCAGAGAGCCTTGCATCAGTCAGGAATGCTTCTGACCACAAGTAACAAAATACCTGACAAACAGCAGCTAAGAATAAAGAGAGGTGACTATCTGCCACGGCTGGAAGTCTGGAGGTCGGCAGGTCCGAGATGGGTGTGGGTGCAGGTGCTGGACGGCTTCCTAGGCGCCCCTCCACTACCCTCAGCACTGGGCTGTCCACCCTAGTCCTGCCACTTACGGTCACGGGATACTGCCAAGCCACAAGCAACACAAGAGCACACAAAAGCATTCTTTGGGGCAGAAAAGAAGAAGGTACAAAAAGACTTTTTCCTTAACTGATGTTGTCTTTTTTACTGGGAAAAAAAAAAGTCTTTGCCAGGAGCCCCGTCAGCAGACTTGCCCTGTGCCTCACTGGCCACAACTGGGTCGCGTGCCCAGTCCTGCAGCAGTTGTGGCGCTGCGGTGATTCGCTTTGAGCTGCAGTGTACCTTGTGAGGTTGGTGTTACTGGACCCCCATCCCTCTCCTCAACCAAACCCAGCTGCTCCCGGCAGGGAAAAATGGGGAAGGAGAATGGCTGTTGGGTGGGCCATGAAGAGCACGGGGCACGTATAATGGAAGGTGGAAGAAAAACCTACCACGTCCTCTTGCAGGAATACTGTTGTGACAGGTTGAGAACCACCAGAAAAGAAAGACTTTGATGCCTGCGATTATGAGCTCTAAACCTAACCAAATTCCACCAGTGGGGCCTGCAGCTGTAGTGCGTTAAGTCCCCAGGGCTCAGGACATCGGGCCCTCGCCTGGATGGTGGCCAGAAGCACACAGCCTGCAGAAGAACGCTGGTGCAGGCACCTGCCTCCCCACAGGGCATTTCCTCGTCCTGAGAAGTTGAAACTTCATTTTATCGCCTTCTTGCCTCTGTTTGCGATGCTTCTGAAGTGGAAAGCATTTCGAAAGTGATCTGCTTGCATGGACACGGTGGAATGATGGCTCATGCCTGGAGATGTGACGCGTCTGTGATGGGCAGTGCCTTCCACATGTGGGTGTGCGTTCGCAGACACACACCCTAAATATGCCCACCATGTCTTGTGAATACAGCAAAACAGCTGCAACCTTCTAAAAATTAATTGGTTTCTGGATCATTTGCATTTTTTAATAGTTTGCCAACAAAAAATAGCGAGAGGGGAGGGAATTTATTAATGTTCGAAGAAATTCTCCAAAAGGAGAAGAAATGAGCATTCTCAGCGAGACCCAGAGATGCTCATCTAAATCTTAGACTGCGTTGCTTTCCGCCTTTCCCGGGCAAGCCTGTGTGAGGGGGAAATTGATACGCAGCTCTAAAAGGAGACAGCTGCTGTGGACGCCCAGGAAGTGCCTGGGGCTTACATTATTTTATTCGGGGTCTGCAGTACGTTTGGTAACGGCCATTTTCAAGAAACAACCAATTTCAGGGTCTGCCGTCACAACAGGCGCACTAAAAATAAAGTCAGCATAAACAGATTAAGAAATTGACAGAATAACAAGGCATAAAGAATTAGAATGAGCACACGTGCTCCAGATGACAGCACAGGGCGCTGTGCAGAGAGAGGGTGAGGGGAGGGTGACGGCCGAGCTGCTGACTCAGGGCTTTGCACGTCTCCTGACCGCGGGAGAGCTCGGTCCAGGGGGCAGCGGCGCTTAATCTCTTTGCACGTTAGTGGCAGAGAAGGCTCTAAACTAAGGGAGGAAGCCACTGTTGTTGTAGCGATTCCATTGTTTCGTAGCTGATGCCTCCTAAGAGACAGATTGGAAGTGTTGGAAAAAATGAATTTCTTCGGAAAACTGGCATGAGAAGCAAGGAAAAAAACGGATGTGCTAGATAGCAACTTACTGTGCTAATTCAGGGAGGTGGACTTCTGACCTAGGGGGTTCCCGAGCAGTCTTAATTAATCACCTGGCTAATCGCAAAGCTCTGGTTGGGGCTTCTGCCCCCACCCTGCCCCGTGTGCCTGGAAACCTCATTGATTCCTTCTACATCCCAAGCTGGAAATGTCAGGGAGCCCGGGAGAACCCCCGATTCCTCATTATTTCACCACTCACTAATTCTAAGAGGTTAGTTGAATAGAACAGAACAACAGACATTGCTTTCGTGGGAATATCTTACGGAATTTTTTGGAACATCATTTCCCAACCGAGTTCCCTGGTGTTAACAGGTATTATTAGGTTTGCAAAAAAAAAAGGTGTTCTTAGCTGAAGTAAGTTTGGGGAAATTGCAGGTGGATTTAGCTCAGCAAGTGAATCTGCTGCATCAGGACTCTCCAGAGTCTTTAATATGATACAGTGTGTTGTTGAATCTTACAGGAGGGATAAAGTAGACAGGTTTCTCAAATGAATTTTATCATTAAAACTGCCCCCTTTGGGGGCTTCCCTGGTGGCGCAGTGGTTAAGAATCCACCTGCTAATGCAGGGGACATGGTTCGAGCCCTGGTCCGGGAAGATCCAACATGCAACTAAGCCCGTGCACCACAACTACAGAGCCTGTGCTCTAGAGTCCACGAGCCACAACTACTGAGCCCACTCGCCTAGAGCCCGTGCTCCTCAACAAGAGAAGCCACCGCAATGAGAAGCCCACGCCCTGCAATGAAGAGCAGCCCCTGCTCGCCGCAACTAGAGAAAGCCCACGAGCAGCAGCAGACCCAACAACAAAATTTAAATAAATTTATAAAAAATTTTTAAAAAACCTCCCCCCTTTAAAAATATTTTTTTGTGGGACACCTTGGTAGAACTCTCTGGCCCTGTGTTTTGTCCTAGATACAAACCACATGGTTTTCTGTCAGTTGAATGTCCTAAAGCCAGTAGCACCTCATCCTTAAGCTAGAGGTGGAAACGTTGAGGAAGGAACACAGCCCCCTGCATTTCTTCCTAGCCAAGACCAGTTTTATTTGAAAAAGGAAACATTTTTATTGTTAGTTTTCCAGTTCAGTACCAATTAAGATATCTACAGGGGGTGTGCCTTAAAGAGAGGAGATGATGGCTGTGGGTTCTCCGGCTTGGGGAAGGAGGAGGAAACTACAAGGTCAGGTTAAACCCTGCCTGCTGGCAGACACTTCGCTTGTGCCTTTCCATGCTGTGCTAGAATTTTGGCAGACATTCATCAGAGGTCAATAAAAGTTAAGTAAATGAAATGGGGCTCCGTTGTGGAGACATTTAATCGTTTCATTAGCATACTATTGTGTCCAGGTGCTTTGCCAAGTGTAGAGCCAGTTCTGGATTCATCTAATTCCTAACTGCTGGGAAAATAAGCGAGAGATTCTTCTGATGTTCCCTTCTCTCTGTGCGGCCCTCCGCAGGCAGCTGGAGGAGGAGAGGCAGGCAAGATGGTTGCCGGAAGGGCTAACCTTCCGTGTTTTCAAAAAACAGATGGGATCTTCTAATTGATCTTTCTCTTGAAGGTTCTCCAGCCTGACTGGAGTTAAGGGGAGGTGAGAATGGGAGGTGGGGTACTGGGGTGCAGGTGGGGGGAAGTGAGGGAGCTCTGGGTTCTCCAGCTTGGCCAGGGTTTCAGAGTCTCTTGGGCATCTGGATCTATGGTCCAGAGTTGGGACTGTGCTTTTGTATAATAGGCTTCTTGGAAAACATGGTTTGGGGACCAGCCACCTCTGGGAGATCTGTGGATTCATCTGTAGCCAAGCCCCACTAGGACAAGGCTTAAGGAGCTTCAGGAATGTAGAAAAGCAGTCCATGCTGGTTGTGCTGGGGACCCAACAGCCAGCGGTGTCCATGGGGAGGGAGAGGGGCCTGTCTGGGTATCATGGGGAAGAGTTTCAGGGGCTGAAGGCCGGAAGCAGAGAATTTCAGTACAGGATTATACAATGAAAATCAAGACTCTCTCCAGAATAGATGCATACATAGATGGCCAATTAATTTTCAGCAAAGGTGCAAAGGCAATTTAATGGGGAAAGGATAATCTTTTCACTGATTATGCTGGAACAAATAGACATTCATAGCCCAAAAAATGAACCTCTAACCAAATCTCACACCACATACAAAAATTAATTCAAAATGGATCATGGACCTCAATTTAAAGCCTAAAGCTATAACACTTCCGGAAGACAACATAGGAAAAATTTTTGTGACCTAGGTTTAGGCAAAGATTTCTTAGCTACAACACCAAACACATAAAGGTGATAAATTGGACTTTATGAAGATATTTTTTGAGGTCATGGCTGAATTTTATTTATTATTATTTTAATTTTTATTGGAACATAGTTGATTTACAATATAGACTTTATCAAGATTAAAAATTTCATCTCTTCAACAGATGATGCTAAGAGAATGAAAAGACATGCCATAGACTGGGAGAAAATGTCTGCAAAATACCTACTTGATAAAGGCCTTGTACCAAGAAAAAATTTTTGAAAACTCTCAAAACTCAATAAAAAAAGAAAATAAACAACACAACTAAAAACTAGATAGAAGATTTGAACAGATAATTTGCCAAATTGTCAGATAATGCCAAAGAAGACACACAAATGGCAAATCATCACATGAAAGATACTCAAAAACTTCATTACTAGGGAAATGCAAATTAAAACCACTGTGAGATACCACTACACCCCTATTAGAATGGCTATATTAAAAAGACTGACCATACCACATTCTGGCAAGGATGCAGACAGCAATGAGATATCAAATCTGAGTCAGAAATAATTTGGTTACTTTCTAGAAAAAGTTATTTCAGAAGAGTGCAAAATTGCAAAATAATGGTTAATTTGATGTCAGGAACCTAAAGCTCAGTGTCCTGGGTCAACAGTCCCGGGAGGAAGGGACCATTCTTCTAATCTCCATTTAACAGACAAGTGTACTGAGACCTGGAGAACCTGGATCACAAAATGAGTTAGTGTTGCAACTTCTCTGGTGGTCCAGTGGTGAAGAATTTGCCTTACAACGCAGGGGACATGGGTTTGATCCCTGGTCAGGGAACTAAGATCCCACATGCTGCGGGGGAACTAAGCCCGCACACCATAACTACTGAGCTCACAGGCCTCAACAAGAGAGCCCACGTTCCACAAACTATGGAGTCCACGTGCTCTGGACCCCGTGAGCCACAACTACAGAGCCCACACGCCCTGGAGCCTGCACGCTACAGCTAGAGAAGAGAAAACCCGCATGCTGCAACTAGAGAGAAGCCCGCACGCCGCAGAGAAAGATCCCACATGCCTCAACAAAGATCCTGTGTGCTGCAACTAAGACCCGACGTGGCCAAAAATATATAAAATAAATAAATCTTTTTTAAAAAGTGAGTTAATGTGAAAGGTTCCAGGCAGATGGGTCAATTCCCCAGCCCACGGCTTAACCCCTGCATCACCCCAGCTCCCACTCACTTAGTAGCAATGCCATAAAGACCACAAAAAAGAAACGCCACAACAGCAAGAATGGAGAGGAAGACACTCCACGGACAACCGGCATCTCACTGGGTCACTGTACAGAAATTTGGGTTAAAAAGGAAACCTTGGGAAGTTTGGAAACAGAAGGAGTATCTCTAGGAAGAAAAGTGGGATTTGTCAGTGAATCTTTTTCTGTGCATAATTTAACTTCTTTCTTTGCTACCCTGAACCAGAAAAGGAAAAGGTTAAATATAGACTCTTGAGACACTTCCAGACTTGTGCAAATAGACATTAGGAAGATCGTTGAAAGCTGCAGAAAACTACAAAGTATAATTAAAATTTTGTCCATCGACTGCTATTCGCCAGGTACTCTTATAGAAGTTTTATGTGTGACAGTTTTATTCACTCTCTAAAGGAAGGTATTATTCGCCAGATCATAGAGATGATGGCCTTCAGAGAGATTAAGTAACTTGCCTAAAGTCACACAGCTGGAAAGAGGCAGAGCCAGGATTGAAACCCAGCTTTGTCTGATATCAGTGCCTGTCTATTCCAATCTACTACTGCTTCCACCAAGGGACTGACCTCTTGACATACATATACACAGGCCTCCTTGGGCAGGTATGTGTCCTGCCTCTGTCCTATTTGTCTTTCGTGCGTTCTGTTTATGTGATGCTAAGAAGTACGTGTGTACGGTTTGCTCTGTAATTTCACATGGCTGCCTTGTCTTCCCCCCACTCCCCATCCAGCTGACAGTTCATAAATACTACTTCCCAGGCAGGAATTACAAGCGCAGAATCATCCTCTCTCCTCCCACCCTCTTCAGCAGGTTGGCCAGTGTCACTAACCCTAGACAGAAACTTAAAACACAGTGACAACTCCAGCTCCAGACAAGGAAAGGGGCCCTGGCCCCAGCCCCCTCAAGGCTCAAGTGTTTATTACTATCACCTCGGGAAACCTCACGCCTTCCAGCATTGGGGGGTGCTTCAAAACTCTGATCAGTGGTGGAAATGAGGCCACGTTTAACAAACAGCATTGTTTTCTGCCAGCGGCAAATACACTTGGCAAGAATGAAGACTTGGAACACGCGGGTGATGATTTTTAATTGGATGGGCCTTGTTGCTGTAACAAAACTCAATGTATTTCTGACGTGGCTGCAGATGCACTGATCTGCCCCGGCCCCGCGACGTGCCTGTGCCTGTGGCGAGGCGCCCCACGAGCTGTGCGGGCCTGGGGAGCAGATTCCGCGTGGGCTCCCCCTACCGGATCAGATGGGCTTGGGTGGGGGGTACGGGTGAGTGCAGGTGGGTGCAGGGCACGGGGACCAAGGGGCTGAGTGGAGCGGCCAGCCCACACTCTCTGCTTGGAGGGTCTGCTGTTTCATGGACAGAACAGACCCTGCCGAGGATCTGCCACTTTAAATCAGGGGTGGCAAGCATCCCCCACACACGAGAGGGCTGAGCAGGAGGTGAGGAGACAGGAGCCTTTCAATGCTTTGGTTACTGGCTGGAATCACCGTTGTGAGATATTAAAACTAAAACAACAAAACAACCTCCTGGGCGCAGGTGAAAAGCGCATCTCTTCTCCCAGGGGGCAGCTGCCCAAGGTCTCTGGGAAGATGGCACTGTTCGTTGTTTCCCGTTTGTTTTTGTGTTTTTGTTTCTGCTGGGGAGGGTGACTGTCTATGAGCAAAGTAGATGAGACAAGGGTTCTACGGAGCCTTAAATTTTGTTTTCCCTTCAAAACGATGCATTGAGGAAAGAGAAAAGTAGTCGAGTACTCACCCCATGAGGGGATCCTTGACCTAGTTTGAAGGTTTTTCTCAAGAAAAACAATGGCGGACTTCCTTGGTGGCACAGTGGTTAAGAATCTGCCTGCCAACGCAGGGGACATGGGTTCGAGCCCTGGTCCGGGAAGATCCCACGTGCCGCAGAGCAACTAAGTCCATGCACCACAACTACTGAGCCTGCGCTCTAGAGCCTGCGAGCCACAACTACTGAAGCCCATGCACCTAGAGCCCATGTTCTGCAACAAGAGAAGCCACTGCAATAAGCCCGCACACCGCAACAAAGAGTAGCCCCTGCTCACCGCAACTAGAGAAAGCCCGCGAGAAGCAACAAAGAACACAGAAAGAAAGAAAGGAAGGAAGGAAGACAGAAAATGGCATGGTCTCTCTTGGTGTCCGGTTAAGGTAGGCAGAGTGATCCCTCCCGTGTGTGAGCCTGGAGGGGACCCGGGCCTGGAAAGCAGGTCTGGGAGCCTTGTGAGGCCCACTCTCAGGTGCCTGGCCCCAGAGCTGGGAACAGCAGAGGGAAGATCCTGGCCGAGGGCTACAGTCAGAAAATACCAGACCTCCGTGCTCACAGCTCCAAGTGCTAGGCACCCAGGAGCCCAGTGAGGGAGTAGCCACCACTACACGAGATGTGTCTTCTGAGGACTTTTAGAAGCTGCTTCTAGATCACAGTACAGCCTTACAGGAAAGAAGAGGAGAAAGTCTCTGTAGCATCTGGGGGGGTCGCTGCAATTCCCGTGAATGGTGTCAAGCAGCCATTCCACTCTTCCTCACTGAAGAAGTCCCCCTTTCACATTTGATAACATCAAAAATAATTCAAAATATTTTATGGCCAGCCCAATTACAGTTTCTAATCTTTGTACCAGGTGGTTGTTTAACACACACACACACACACACACACACACACACACACCTGAAGAAGAAATCTCAGACTTCGAACACCCCTAAACCCACCTGAGCCAGGTTCCCTGGAAAATACCCTTGATGTATACATTACAAGCCCGAAGAAGCTTTGCTTGTAGGCTGGGCTGCATATGCTTCAAAGCCTCTGGTTTTCACAGCCACATATGCTATTCTCTCTTAGGGCATTGCTTTTGTGTAGAAATTTATCATATTTTTTTCATCAGTCCAGAAGTGAATTATTTTTTCTAAATTGAAGAAAATCCTTTAAGCTGTTTTGGACTTACTCAAGCATGTGAAAAGGGTATTTTCCAAGCGTAGTTCAGATGCTTAGTATGTTTTCAGAGAGCCTGAATCATCTGAATTTAAAACTTTGAATTGGGCCTCTTAGCCCAATAGCTAAGCATCTTTAAAAAGATGCCATTTATGGAGGAAAATATGGTCATGAAATAAAAGATACGGGGAGTTAGTGATCCTGCGGCTTACAGTAATAGATTGAAACTCATAAACCTTAGTTTCTATTCTTGGCTCCGGAAAGACTACGTGTTCACTGCATTTGGCACATGGAGACAACAGGGAGAGAGACTCAAGAACTTGGATATGAAGGAAATAAAGTCTTCCTGTAAAAGTTAAATTATGAAATCCACACATAAGACCAGAGCAAACACGTGCAAAGCCACCTTCAAGAAACACAACAGTTTACAAGCCGGATGCGGGTCAGCCAGGGTTGCACGGGACAGTCACAGAAGGAGCTGCGGCAGCTCATGTTCAAGCAAAGGGAAGGCTCGAGCGGGAGGCGGCAGGGTACCTCTGGGCCAAGCCCTGGGGCACTCTGCCAGGTAGGAAGCAGTAGAGCGTACATGGCGACTGGGGTTTCAAACCCCTTCTTTGCCATTTACTAGCTATGTGATCTTGAGCCAGTTACTTAACCTCTCTGAACTGTCGTAGCTTTGTTTGGGAAAATGTAGATAACTGTACTTTTCCCACTGCGTTGAAGGAGGATAAAACAGTAAATGTGTCCAAATCACTTAGCAGAGGGGTGGTGGGTACTGTTGAGGTAATGGTGGACTTGATTACCACGGTGGGGTAATGGTCGGGGTGATGATGGTGACGGTAGAGCAGTGAGCCTGCCTCAATGCGGAGGTGCCAGGATGGGCTGGCAGAGCCTGATGCTGTTAGCACTGCCCACTAGCAAAACACACCAGGAACATATGGGTAGTTGAACAAAGCTGGGTTTCTTGGTACTCGTTGCCATAAGGGAGACGGCTTACCATGGAGAACCTCGGAGAATCTGAGTGAGGGGGGCTGGGGGGGAATCTACGTTAGGATTTGGGCTTGTGTTAGATGATGTTCGGGGCAGTCGCTCTGGATTGGAAACCAGAACGTTGAAACTGGGTATGACTGGGCATCACATTTTACGTAAGACTGTAATTGGTAGAGAAATGGCCGTCACATGCCAGGTGGGAGGGAGGAACATGCCGTTGCTGGTTTAAACAGTGTGCTTATTTTTTTGTCTGTGTTCAAACATGAATATGGAGTGGCCTTGTTTTCTCTCCATCCTGGTCACAGAATGACCTTGTTCGATGTTGGTGTTCAGTGAAATTGTGTTTGTTCAACAAAAGAACACCATGGCCGAGCTACGAGGGCCAGGCCAGCTCCCAGCTGACAGCTGCCAGGGCCTGCGTTTTTGTTTCTCACCATCCAGCCCCAGAATCCTTGCTCCAGTTCATCGCTCACCAAGTACCTCTTTGATTATAATTGGGTTTCCCACATATGGGACCTGCAGGGGACAACTGTGGCCACATGGACCTGAGTACTCCAGATCCGTGCAGTAATGTTACTGTTAAACCACATGTAATTGCCACTCTTCTAGGTAGAAAGCATTTGAATATTGGTAATTTCACACAGTTGAGCCTAACTATTTCTCACTGTAGCTTAATAAACTGTCATTCTGGAGCCCTTGTCTCCTGTGAGCCCGTTTTGAGAGGAAGGACTCTGGGTGTGCACCATCTGGGGTCTCTGATTCTTTAAGGCAGTGAGCTTGACCTTGAACCACACTCAGAATTATCAAGGTCATATGAGGCTCTGGAAAGAAGACCAGATTTTCCCCCATGGCACCTTCTTTAATTTATCAGAGGGAATCTGCCTCCATATAAACTTTCGCTGTGTCGGTTGGGCAGCGAACTCACTAACGTGCAGGATGACTGAATCACGACTACACAGGCTTGGGTGCTGCCCACTCTTCAGGGGATGGGGGGGGGCGGTCAGCGGTGGTGGGCGCTTGCAGGAAACGAGAGAAACATCAAGACACACTACCTGGGCGGGGAGCCGAGAATCAGCATTGAGCTTGAGGTGGCTGCGGTCCAGGAAGGGCGACGTAAGCTGCCGGATGGAAACCACACGCCCGGATCACAGGTTCCTGTTACACGTCCCCAAGCCCGAATGTGACCTCAGTGAAATTCCAGTGGCAACTGCTGCTTTAATTGATACTTTTACCCGGCAGGAGTCGTGGAGCGCGTGAGCAGGTTAACAAATTGAGGTGTACAAAGCCACCTGCGCTTCGAAGGGTTCTATTATAAGGGCACTTGCTGAGGCCAAGAGAAGGAAAGCAGGGATGCTGAGTTCTTCCAGTGTTCTGCCAGGCTGGGCTGTCCCCACCAGTTTGAGCACTTCCGGCCAGAATCAGTTATCTCCAGAATGTAGGAGCAGTTGCTAGAAGGCCCAATGGTGAGCACCTACTTTTCTGAGCCCAAGTTTGGGGAAGAGAAGCATATTAGTCTCTGTGGTTGCTGCTACTAATTACCACAACCCTGGTGGCTTAAGACAACAGAAACGTATTCTCTTCTGGTTTGGAGGCCAGAGTCTGGATGGAGTCAAGGTTGGGGGCCGCCGGTGGGGCAGGGCGCATCTGTTCCATGCCTGTCTCCTCACTCTGGAGGCTACTGGCAACCCTAGGTGTTGCTTGGCTTGTAGCCACATCAGGCCACTCTCTGCCTCTGTGGTCACAGGGCCTCCTCCTCTCCTCTGTGCCCTCCTTCTTCTGTCTCAAATCTCCCTCTGCCTCTCTCTTATAAGGACACTTGTTGGGAATTAGGGCCCACCCAGATAATTCAGAATGATCTCATTTCAAGATCCTTAACTGCATCTGCAAAGACCCTTTTTCCAAATAAAGTCATATTCACAGGTTCCAGAGATCAGGGCATGGACATATCTTTTGGGGTCCACCACTCAGCACACTACAGGAACCTGGGGAGCAGCCTGGGCTAGCTTCCAAGTGCCCTCCTGCCCCGGCCCTTCATTAATGAATGGCCTGATGGATGTCTCTCAACTGGGCTCGTACTGCATGAACACTGCAGCCTTCTCAATGGCAGGTGTCTTTATCCCCATCCCACCCCGGTATGTGGAATTCCCTCCACTGCAGAATCCACCCCCATAAACACTTGCATGACCACCTTTTGAAACCTAGCTGCCTGGCCTCCTTCCCTCCTGCCCTTTTCCTCCAGCTTTTACCCTGAATGGGCCTGATGCAAGGTGCTGAGGATCCGAAGCAGAGGGACCCAGAGCACCCTCCAGGACCCAGAGTCTGTAGACAGACCCCCCCTCCTCCTTCCACACCCCGGCGGGTCCCGGGTAGCTCAGCTCACAGGTGGGGAGGCCCCGCAGCATCCCAGGCGCTCTCGCCCATCGTCCTGACACAGATGCGCACTAAGGAGGCTCCTCACCCTCTGCACCGGCTCCTAATTCCTCAGGCAGTGACTAAGCACCTTTCAGTCACAGTTCCAGCCATTAATTTAAGTGCCGGCGCAGCCTGGATGCCCTGTTCTCCTGGAGCACCAAGGCTGTCCGCACAGCCATTGATTTAAGAGACAGTATCACTTGCTTCCAAGTTTATGAGGCAATAAACAGCCCCCGCATATCGATGACGGCCGAGGTGTTTGCTCAGCACATTTGCCCTGCACGTTTATTACGAGGGCTGCACTTTAAAGCAAATGAAACTGCAACTATTTTCATTTCCTTTGGTGGGGCCGTGCCCCTCCCCCAAAAGCTGTCTTAATCTATTTGATCCCTGGTCCCTCTTCCCGAGGCACAGGGATGCAATGTGACCCGCTGAGACCTGAGCTTGGTCGCTGTAAACTCCCCATCCCCACTCCCCTGGGTCTTGGGGAGGCTTGAAGGGCTCACACTGCTGGGAGGGCCTTGGAACAAGAGAGGGAACGGGGAGGCTCATTTTTCTGAGGGCCCCACCCATAAGGCCAGCTCTCTGGCCTTGTCTCTCCTCCCTGGAGAAGAGCACGCGCGGTACTAATAGAACCTAGCAAGCCGCCAGCATCCACTTCCCGCGTAGCATGAACACACCAAATAAAATTCCTTTTCATCTTGAGAAGCTGGGACGCTACAAGGCTGGGCTGCTAGTCCATAAAGATGAATCTTCAGAGCATTTACTAGCTGGAATGCCCCGTGAATCCAAACTGGTTTATGTATAAAATATCAGGAAGGTTCGGAGGAGGTGGCGAGGCCGGGTGGGGAGCAGGCAGGAGAGATTGATTGCAAACTTTGTGCCAACTGAGCAGTTCCGTGCATGCCAGACAGTGAGAACAACACTTGAAAAATGTATTAGATTATCCAGAACACAATGCTGATTTATGGGCGCAGTAATCCCCATCTTGTCATCCATTTTCATAATAGAGAGAGATTAGGACAATGGTCGAGCTGTGTTGGGATTGCTGGCTCGATCCCCACCCCCAGAGCCCTCAAGTCCACGATGAAACACAGGGTAAAATCCAGAGTTAGCACTTTTCAGGGGACATCCTGATGTGGAGAGTTTTGAGATTTGAAGCATTTCTGCATTTGGAATGAAAACTGACTGCATGAGGAATTCGTTTTTTAAAAATCTGATAATACTGATGGTTTAACATCTAACATCACAAAGTGTTTCCTAGTGAGCAGGGGGAGGCAAGTCCCCCAGGAGCTCTCAGGCTGGGTTTAAAATGTGAGGTGCGCGTTGGGAGTGGCCAGGTGACTCACCTCCAGAGGCACCTCGTGTAGTAGCTTAGCTGCCAGTGGTCCCAGCTGGACATGACTATGGCCCTGAGCACATGGCATTTGGAGCCATCTGCGTTGGGAAGGACAAGGATGGTGCCTGCCTGGAGAAGATGACATGCACCCTCACCTCTGTCAACGCCTGTCTTTCAGTAGACATTAACCAACACCCAGGATGAGCAAAGCATGGTGCTAGATTCATGGGTGATGCCAAATATGGGGGCCCCCTCTGCTGTCTACTAAGGGCTTTGTGAGACATTTGAGGAAGCAAGTCCAGCATCCTGCCCTCCAGAGCCTTACAATCCCAGCTGAACTGGGACACAGGAACCAGATGAATGACCAAATACGGAGCAAGTTCCCAAACCAAGTAGGTAAGGAACTAGCATCCTGTCGAGTCAGGGGTGGGTGAGAGGCACTGAGAACTGGGGCAGGGGGTGAAGTGTGCTCAATGGGACTTTTCTTTCTGTGCAAAGGGCTCCAGGGAAGCACTGGTCATTGGAAGTTGTCTGGGTGGACCTGGCCCATCCCCAGAGCCTGCTCACCAGTATTTTCTGCCTCTCCAGAAGAACCATGACCCCTTAATCTGTCTTCCAAAACCCCTCTCTTCTAGAGAAATCTCATTCCCACGTTTATTGTTCTGAGAAATAGTTTATCTTTTTTATCTTTTCTTCCATCTCTTGCTCATGCCCAAGGCCAAGGCTGTTCAGGGACTCCTGGGCAGCTCTAGAAACTCTCCAGCAAAGTCCACTGTGCCCAAGCAGGGTGGGAGAGCCTGCCTCTCTGCATATCCACTTCATCAGCAGGTGAACCTCTTAGGCCCCTGGAAGGGATGCTCTTGGGGTTGGGGGGATGGTGTTTATTCCTCTACCCTGCAAGACCACCAGCTGCCATAGCTGGCTGGGTGAGGGTCGGCTCCTGCCCATTGGGCTGTGACCACGAGTGAGGAACAGGACGCCTGCCCTGGGGATCGACCAACAGTATAGGATGATGAGATGAGACGGGCTATGCACCGAAGCTCATGGCACAGACAACAGGCACAGACACCAGAAGAGCTGGGTGATAACACTGAGACCCAATTGCTAACAGAGACCTTGAGGGACGTCTGCCATCACCACCATCAGTACCATCATTATCCCCATATATTCCATCAGTACCATCACCAGCAGCACCATCACCACTATCACCAACATCACCACTATCACCATTTATTCTTTTTGTTTTGGCCGTGCTGTGTGGCTTGTGGGGTTGTAGTTCCCCGACCAGGGAGCAAACCCGCACCCTTGGCAGTGAAAGTGCCAAGTCCTAACCACTGGACCACCAAGGAATTCCCACCATTTATTCTTAAAGGTGCCTGTGGGCCAGGCCTTTGCTAAGGGCTTTTCATATATCTAGATTAATCCTCACAACAACCCAGTGACTCAGGGACCACTATGACCCCATTTTTCCAGATGAGGGCACCGAAGATTAAAGAGGTCACCCAAATAATAAGTGTCAGAGCAGCAATTCAAGCCCATGTGGCCTGACTAGCCCCATATCAAACTGTCTCTCTTCCCAGGTTAGAGCATCTGGTTGATGCTGGTAACCTGAAGGTCTGACCTGGGGAAATTGAAAAGATGAATCAGTTTAGGTCGTGGGCAAGCTGCAGGCGTAGCAAGAGTGGAGATGTGATAGCTACATGTGTCCTTTGTATCATTCATTCACCACTGATCTGGGTGGAGAAGGCATGATGAGGTCAAGACTTTCCCTGGAGGAGCTCACCTGTGGCCCTTCATGAGCCTCATATGGCTACGTCACTGCCCTTGCCTAGGAGGAACACGAAGGGCCCAGTGGGTGTGTCACTTCTCTGCTCTGAGAGCCACTGGGGGTCCAGGTGGCAGGAAGGCAGGAAGTCTCAGCATCCTTCACCTGATGCCTCCTTTCTCTTCTCTTCCCACCAACAACCTGAATACACGTTACACACGCTTAAAAAAAAAGAAATACCCACACAAGACAAAACCCCAATCCATCTTGCCAAAGACATGTTCCCTTAGATTTAAAACCCTGTGTAATTTAAGAGATACGTAATTCATGTGTTTGCATTTAAACCATCAAAGTGCTTTCAATAAAGCTATTTGAAATCTTTGGAGCTTTATGAAACTTTAAAGTTCTTTCTTTGAAATATGGGACTCACACACTGCCAAGGATAGAGACAGTCAAATACCAAAGGCTAGGAGTGGGTTCGAAACTCTAAATCCGTGACATTTCACTTTACAAAACCGAATTTCTCATCTTTAACATCCACTTCCAACTAGGACCGCACGCCCCCGACAAGGACCGCTCACACCTTTGCGCGCCCCTCCGCACCGGCCTGCCAAGCGCCCCCTCGGGACCCCGTCGTCTTTACTCCGCCGGCAGCGCGCGGAGGCGGCGCCCAGGGCTCGACGAACCCCGCATGCGCGGACGCAGGCCACCCCCGGGGGGGCGGGGGGCGCGCCTCGCAGGGGGCGCGTTTTTTAACGCGACCAAAGCGCCCGGGAGAGTGCACGAGTGTGCGGAACAGCGGCCGCCGAATTTCACGCCCAAGGCTGGTTTATAACGCGGTTTCCTGGGTCGCTCGCCCTGAGGCGCCGAAAGGTTGGCCCGGGCGGCCTGGAATCTGCGCGTGGGCAGCGGCGCCCCACCCCGCCCTGACTCCGGCACAGGTGGTGCCTGGGCTCCCACCAGGCTCCGTGCCCGCCTTCCGCTGCCCCCCCGACCAGGTCCCTACAGAGCTGACCGCTCGGGAGGAGGAAGGGCGGGCGCGGGGGCACCCGTTGTTGACCTTGGCGGGAGGTGCCCGCGGTCCGCCCCGCGCTCCGGAGGCGCGGCTGCGGGGAAGCAGGCCCTGCACCGCTAAGTTTGCGTGATTTAGGGCGGTGGAACCATCCCACGCTTCAGTTTGGGGGCAGCCGTCTGAGTCGTGGGTGGGCCCCAGGGGAGGCGACCTCGCGGAGCCGAGCCCGTGGGCCCGTGGTGTGTTTCTCCCTGCGCCGCCGCCTTGCCCGCAGGCGACTCGGAGGCGCGCCCTGGACCGCGGGCCGCTGCCGCCCTGCGGCAATGGACCGGCCCCAGGCCTGCA
The DNA here is from genome assembly GCF_005190385.1 of Monodon monoceros. Taxonomy (NCBI): domain Eukaryota; kingdom Metazoa; phylum Chordata; class Mammalia; order Artiodactyla; family Monodontidae; genus Monodon; species Monodon monoceros. Next base: position 78,854,974 of record NW_021703771.1, on the reverse strand, counting down.
AGGGGGCACTGGGATGGGGCCGCCACGTGCATCTGTCGTCCCAACCCCGCCGACCGCAGGGGCAGGGTAAATGCGCTCCGAGGATGTGCCCAGCCCCCTCAGGGACCCCCGCCCGCATCCCGCCCCCCTGCCCTCTCCCCTCTGGACCCCGCACGCCGCCGAGGCCCCCCACCCTCACCCCCATTCCGCCACAGTGGGAGGAGGCACCAGTGCCTCCCAAGGGCCTCCGCGCTCCTGACGCTCCGCCTTCCGCCTCCCCCTCCTCTCTGGCCCTGGGAAGCCCCCTTCGCTTCCCAGTGCTTATTGTACCTCTAAACAGGGGCGTTTTACTTCTCTCCCACCTTCTGTCCTGCTCAGGACCGGCCTGTAACCCCCCACCCCCACCCCAGGGAAGCCAGGACTCCAGGTTAGAGACGATCTGAGGAAGCCGTGCGGCCCGCAGTGTGGACTGGGCCGAAGGCAGAGGAGGGCAGCAGCCCAGGGACACATAACCGTCTTTGGCCTCAGTTCTCGGCAGAATCCTATTTGCTTCTGGTAACCGAAGGCGGGCGCACCGCAGCACCCTCCCCGAAGCTGCCCGTCTGGCTTGGTTCTGTGCATCCCAGCTCTGCTCCTGGACTCCACCCCAAACCATCAGCTAGCAAATTCCAAGTGCCCAGGAATGCTTTTTTCTTTTTAATTGTTCTATTTGAGCAGCGGCTTAAGATTTTAAATGCTGGGTCTTTGGGTTCCCTTCCAGAGCAGTGAAGAAAGCCAAGGTTGATGTGACCAGGTTAAAATTGCCAGGCGAGAGGGGCCTGATCCCTGCCCACCTGGCCTGCTTTTGCGTCCCACACCCACCCTCAACCTGATTTCCCCATCCTGTGTGTTTCCCCCTCCGTCCCAGGCCTGGCCACCAGCAACCTGAGTTACTTCCAGGTCACCACACCCAGGCCTGAGTCCTCACAGAGCCCTCTCTGGGGGGCTCCAGGTGGTCTTCCATGACTGTCTCACTCACAGGGGAACTTCTCCTATCCGAAAGGAAGGAGAGCCTCTCTGCCTTCACAGACCCCCCCACTCCAGTTTCCCCACAACTTCCAATAGCCTCAACCCCCAACTACTCCAGCGTCAAATACATGTGACCCAGGTTGACACCTTCCCCTCCCTTGCTCTTTTCAACACAAATCCAGTCTGATCCAAACCCTGCCAATTCTCTCCTTGAAGTGTCACTCAAGTCCACATGATGTTCAATGAAGGCTGAGTCTCAAAGGCCAGGAGTGAGAGGAAGGGTGTTCCGGACAAGGGAACAGCAGATGTGAAGGCAAGGGGCAGCAAGCGCACCCCGGGCTGGGAGCCGGCCAGCGGTCTGGAGTTCCCTGCTGGACGGCTCACCAAGCCACCTGACCTTTGTCTCAGTGGTTTGGAAGCCAGCACATCCCTTTTAGTCCCCTGCCCTTCAAAAACCTCCTCTCTTCTCGGTTCTTAAGTCTGCCCAAGAGCCCTTGGCGTCCAGTTCCATTTCCTGTCTCCACCATTTCTTGAGGAGCAAAGAGCTTCTGAAGTGCCCTCCCCAGGGCTGAGGAGGACTTCCTGTGCACACACCAGAACAAACTCTAGCTCCTCTCGTGCGACACATGCCCGTGTCCCCTTAGCCTTTGAAGGCTGGGATCAGGCCGCTGCCTCTCACAACAGAAGAGGCCCAACCAACCTTTTCCACCTTGACCTCTTCTCAACATCTCCTCAAACGGGCAGGTTTCCCAACCCCTCCACCACCAGCCCCATGTGACCCCCATCTCTGAACCTTGATTCCTTGGAGATTGTGCTCATGGAGCAACAGGGTGTTACTCACTGTTGCTGAACCAAAGGCCGATGATCGCCGGCAGAGAGGAGAGCTCGCTCGCCTGTTTGTGGAGACCATTTGTGTTAGCGTCACGACCAGCAACAGCCCCACCCGGTACATAAACACTGCCCACTACACAAGGCAAGGCCTCTTCCTAGAGCCAGCCTGGGAAAAAGGTCTGGTCGGCACTGTACTTTCCCCTAGGCTTGTGTTTGTGCGAAATGACAGCAACTTCCAATGCAAAAGGCCACGTATGACAACTTGAGATCTAAGGATTCCCATGGCCCAGAACTCTTTACCACGTGCCTGTTAATACGCTTCCAGTTAAATACAGAGATTTTGGTAGCAGCCACCAGCCTTCTGATAAATCACCCAGAAAGGGAGAGGTTTGACCTGGGGCCTTGGGTCCTCCCATCACCAGGGAGATGCAGTCACCACTGCACGGAAGTAGAGCCTGTTCTTGACCTGGTCCAAGTGTTTGGAGGGGACGGTACTGGCTGGGCTCACTCTGCCATCAGTGCCCACCCCACCTGGCTCACTTTCTTCTTCCCCAGCCTGTGAAGTTCTGCAAGTTCTGTAGAGCTTTCTGAGGTTCCCCATGGGAGCTCCTCTCCCAGCCCCAGGGTGGAGGGCCAAATGGTTCAAAGGCTGAAACTCAGACCAGAACTTGCGTCCCACCCTTTAGAGGCTGTGTGATGCAGGGCAAGTCCAGACCCTTTGAGCCTGTTTCCTCCGAGAAGGGAGGAATAACAACCCAGCACCTTGCCTACATCATTACACGTTTAGAGGAGATAAGGTCTGTGAAAGTCATGTGTAAGTTATAAAGCGCTATACAAATCTCAGTTATTAGTGTGGTCCTTCACTTCCTAACGGTCCCCAGGGACTGAAATAGGAGCCCGTAACTTACAGAATAATAAGAATAATGAACCACCATGAAATGCTTACTGCTCTGAGGAACAACACTTCACGTGAAGTACTGAATTCAATCCTCACACGGATCCTGTGGGGAGAGTACTACTGGTGTCTCCACGTACAGGTAAGGAACAGAGGGGTTAACCACTTGGCCCTCATGGGAGCTCTAGGTCACCAGTTGGCAAGCACAGACATGGTCACTATTTGCAGAGAGTCCATCTTTCCAAGGCTGCATCCTCACACTACACACAGCACGTGTGTCCACACACACACACACACACAACACTTCACTCGCCACTTGGGCTCTGTCGCCCCTCGAGGCCTCACTGGGCCGGGAGGTATTTCCCTGCAAGTATAGAGGCCCATCCTGTTCCAGAGGGTCGTGTTAAGAAGTCCGGCTCCACGGCCTGGTAGCAAGACCTGGTCCCAGATGGCTGAGGGGACACGTGGATGGATGAGAGGTCCCTCGGTCGGTCAGGCAGCCTGGCCTCTGAGGCATCTTTTGCCCCTGAACAAAATCGTCACCAGGAGTCACTGCCCTCCCCACCCCCCCTTTCTCACCCTGGCCTCGGAGTACAGACTCTTTGGGGCCCCTGCTGGGTTTCCAGGGCACCCCTGAGTTCACTGCCCTCGAAGGGTGGAGGTGAGGGTCACGGCAAATGCCGCATCTACTCCCCGCCCTCAATCCAGGGGTGGGACCACAGTGCTCAGCCACACGGCCACTCTCCTCACCCCCGTCTCCCCACCATCCCCTAGCCGCCCCCAGGTTCCTATACCTGGACGCCACCGTGGGCGGTCCAGGCCCCTCCAGTCAGCGCTCCTCTCCGTTTAGAGGGAGCCCGCTGCTTCCCAGCTCCAGCCCCGCCCTCCCAGGCAGAGGCCACGGACCGTAGGCCAAGGGCATTCTCCTCAGTCAGAGGACATCCAGTTCTCGGAAGCCTTCCAAGGCGCACAGAAAACTCTCTGAACAAAAGGCAGCCCCGTGAGGCGCGCCGCTGTGTAGGGGGTGATATTTTTAAAGCAAAACTCCCCCGACACCTCATGCAGGCGTTAAATCGGAGACATCTCAGGGAAGAGGACGGGCTATGTTAGTAACGACCACGCAAGCACAGCGCACTTTCCGATATGAATTAATTTTTGTAGTGGATTCTGGCCGCTGAATGTCTTCGTTTAAAACATACATATACATGTATTCTGTTCAGTGTTTTAATTAAGCCCAAAGGGATATACTTTCCAATTTTGGTACACTTCATTTGTTATATTAATGAAAAGCCACTTTAAATCAAGTTTCATGTTGATATTTCATTATGTATGCTGTTCTCACACATCTCTAAAAGAGATTTATGTCATAGGTGGTAACCACAAATACTGGCAGCGGACATGCTGTTAATTTCAGATGTAAAGTTTTCTTTTGAGGTGCAGCAAAAATAAAAGGTTGCGCTCTCCTCCCGGGTGGCTCACTTCCCTAGGAAGCAGCTGCACCTCGACCGGCAACCAGAAGCCAGCAGTGGCCCCAGCCCTCACCCCCTCCGGAGGCCCAGCCCATGTTCAGGCACGTGATGCTCACACCAAGATTCACAGGGCTGAAGGCAGAATTCAGTGCAGGGTCAGAGCCCAAACAGAGGGGATGGGCAGCTGACACTGCCTTCCAGGCGTCAGCAACGGGGCAGGAAAGGATTGGGGGACCTCTGTGACCTGCCCTGATTGTGGCTCAGGCCATCTGCACACACGAGCACACACTCACGCTCAGCAATGGTGATATTGTGCACGGCGCCTCCCCCAACAACCTGGGCGACCTCGAAGGTGGCGCTGGCTTTGCCCTTGGCTTTTGCTGAATGTTTCCAGGTTCCAGGCGCTGTGCCAAGCATGTTAGCCATATGCCATCGCGTTGAACCCACGCCACCTCCCTGTGACGTAGACGGCACTGCCCCAGCCCCAAGTGGCAGAGGAGAAAACCGAGCCTCACAGGGCCAATGGGTCATGGAGTTAAGATCTGAGGCCAGCCCCGGGGCCCCTGACCACCGTGTCCCACCGAGAGCAGGTTCTGCCTGAGACAGAGACCTCCAGTCCCTACTGTTGGTGGGATTTTGTGACATAAACCTGGCTTAGCAGCTAAAGAAGAAGGCTTCTGCTGTGGCCTTCAATCATGGTTGCATGCGAGGAGGGTCAGCACTGTCCACTGACACTGGACCTTCAGAGGTTAAGCTACATTCTAGACACGCGTCCCTGCACTAAATCTCACCTCAGTGCTCACAAGCAGTTTGTTCAATCATCTCTCCCCGCCTCAGCAGGCTGAAAGTAACCTGCACAGAAAAATGAAGCAGGAAGATGACTTTTCTGGACTGCCTGGAATCCTTGGGCATGTGATTTAACTCGGACTGCCTTTCCTTCTCTTGTAGGTGAGGGAGGTGATAATTGGGACGACTATGGTATAAACAGCAGTCAGGCCACGCTTCTCTTGTGGCCTTCAATGCCTTACAAACTGACTGATATTATTTCCTGGACCCTCATGATGACCCTCTGCGTCAAGGTGTTATCCTTATTCCTGTTTTACAGATGAGCAGTTCTCGGAGAGGTCAAGTGACAAGCCCCAAGTCACACACCAGATGTGGGCTGTCAGGGGAGTACAAAGCGGCCAGCAGAAGCCCCATGTCTCTGCTGACTGACACCTGTGATTTACAACTTCCCTAGTGTCACTGGTGGCGGGGCGGGGCGGGGCGGGAGTGTCCTGGTTGACTTTCTAATGTCTTATGATGGAAAAAGGGATTTCAGAAAATATTCGGCAGCTTAATTTTTTAAGAGAACTTTTAAAGGTAAGGCAAAGATATTATGCCCGGCTGGATGGCATTCAGTACATATGCACTAAAATGGCCTCTTTATAGAAAGTTAAGTCTGGCAGTTAGGTGACTGAAAGAGTATTCCACACGATGTTTGGAATTCATATTTGACTGACTGTAAAAATCGTTAATTATTAATAACTCATGATGTAATTTGTTGAGCACCTTACTCAATGTGGCCCGGTCGATCATGTCATCAAGTCGTACACACCTGCCTACCAGCCCCTCCACCCAGTCACACTGGCCTGTTGACAGAGGATCATGTCAAACTCTTTCCCACCTCAGGGCCTTTGCATTTGCTATTCCATCTGCCTGGAATGCTCACCCCTGGGCTTTGCAAACAGAGGCTCCTTCCGAGGCTGCCAAACTCCTGGAGCCCATCTCTCACCATCCAGTTGGCCCCTTGGGATGCTCTCACAGAGCACTGGCTTTTTCTTCCCAGTTATCCACCAGAATCCTGGAATTACGTTATTTCTGTATTTACTTATTTGTTTTCTTTCCATCTCACTCAGGGTTGTCAGATAAAATACAGGATGTCCAGTTAAATTTGAATTTCAGATAAGCAACAAATATTGAATTTTACACTAAAGAGAAATTCATCATTTGTCTGAAACTCAAATTTAACTGGCCATTTTGTATATTTATTGCTAAATGTGGTGACCCTATTCCCACCAGCCCAAAGGCTACAAGAAGACAGAGACTATATGATCCAAGAATGTACTCCCAGGACCTGGATCACAGTAGGTGCTTCGGAATTGTTTACTGAACACACCTAACAAGTGGCTGCTTGGAGATTCCAATCCGACTAAGCCGCCACCGCAGCCCATGCCCTTCCTGATGGCACACAGAGCAGCCTCGCCCTCCAGTCAGGTCATCACACCCGCATCCCCTGCACAGCATAGCCACACCCCTGGCCATCCTTAATCCCCAATCCCCACTGTCAAGAGACCAGGGTCCAGAGCAGATCAGGAAAGGTTCTAGTAAACCATCTTAGGGATACTTAAAACTGGGCAGAAAACAAGAGAATAGGAGGGAAAGGAATTTTAGAAGATGAAACTAGACCATCGATGTATGTGGGTGATTTGGGGGAAGAGGCGGCTGCCAGTGAGATGGGGTATGTGTGCAGGCAGGGAGGTGACAAGAGGCCCGGGTCTGACCTCATAGGAACTGCGCATCCATTAGAGGTGCCCTTCGCCGTGGAGACCAGACAAATGGGCAGTAGGCCCAGGGAGGCAGGAAAAAAGGGTTGTAGGGATGGATTTTCAACGAGAGCCAGAGAGTTGAATACGTGTAAAGTTCCCGAACGAAGACTCAGGGGCTGCAGATAACTGGCCACGTACCCAAAGCAGAAGCGCATGGGGGAAGGAGGGGGTTGCATACCAGGAGGCCAGCAGCTGTGAAGCCGAAGGATAGGCGGAGTTAAGGGAAGGAGGACAAGGAGGAGATCCTTGTCAGGTGGCGTCTGAGCGACATCTTCCGGACGGTGGCATCTCCTGGCCCAGCGGCCTGGGGGGCTCCAGCTCTGAAGGGCATGGCGGCAGCACCCTCCTGGTGGTGACGTGGGGCAAACGCGGTACCATGTAACTGCTCTTGCAGTGGCCCTGGATGAAAAAGCAGCTACAGATAAAAACAGCGAACGAGTGAGCATTCCCTGGTGCAGACCTCTGACCCATTTGCCCTAAGACTTTTGTCTGGACCCCCCAAGGCTTGCAGGTTCCTGAGGGGGATGATGCTCTTCTCAGGCCCATGGCCTCTCCAGCCTCGCTCCTGGCCCCTGGCCAGCTCTTGACCTGTGGTCTCTGACTGGTGAACTGCTTCCCACATGCTTGGGGCTGCTCCCCACTTGTCCCACAGCGCCCTCTGGGCTTGACTACGTCACCTCCTCAGAGAAGCCCTCTCTGATACACCGACATGGGAACCTCCTGTTTATCCTCTGTTGTGTCACCTCAGTATTTTCCCTTTACAGTATGGGCTCCCATGTGTAATTGTTTTTTCACTTACCTCCCTGTTCATTGTCTCCCCCACTTTGCTGAGCAGCCCTGAGGGCAGAGTATCTAAGTTGCTTTGTTCACACTATGAACACAGCTCCTGGTTCACAACAGACATCTTTCATCTGTCTGTCTGTCTATCATCTATCGTATTCCAGGCATATATGTATGTAATATGCAATATATAATACATATATCATAAATGCATAAATAATAAATGACTGACTCTCCTTCCTTGGACTCCCAGATCACTCTGCCTGTTAGTCTCTAATTTTGTCATGATTATCATTCTTTGACTAACTGCCCTATTTCTCATTGAACACACTCTCGCTAGACCAGGAGCTGATCTCCACTCTCTGTCACCGCCCAGGGCTGCCCTGGCAGGTGCACTGTCCTGCCCTGTCCACCTGACCTCGACACTGGGCCCCCCTGGGTTTTTCCTGGTTCTGATTCCCAGGCAACAGGAGGAGAGAGTGACTGTTTACCGAGCTCTTGCCATTCCAGGCACTGAGCAAAGGACCCACAAACATCACCCCATTTAATCTGAGACCCATATGAGAGTTCCCATTCACAAACAAGCACACTGGAGGTGTGTTTAAACACTGAAAGTTTAATTTGCTCAAGGTCTTTCTGACTCCAACACCCGCCCCCTGCAATTTATCCACGTGGAACTGGAAAACTGGGTTTTCTTAAATTTAAAGAATTATTTAAAAGGGCTTAAAAAAAAGGGGGGGGCTTTCTCTGAGCCATCACAAGAATCCCAGGTGTTAACAGTTCTGAACCTTGACAGTGATATGTGTTTGTAAAATTACCCATCACTCTCTTCCCTGGAGGCCCGAGCTCTCCCTGCTCCCCCAGCCCCGGCCTGCAGCTCTCTTCCCACACTCTGAATTTGGGGAGCTGCCTCTTGGTGTCTGGAAGGGGCATTTTGTCTGCTATGACCCTGAGCCTGAGCTGAGGCATCCCACCCCAGGTCCTGCATTAAGGAGGCTTGTCTGGGAACCGAGGCCGCAGGGCAGTGGCCACCAGCCAGCGGCGGCCAGCCCTGAGCAGACTTGCACTTGTCAGCCCTGACTCGCATACTTACAAAGGTGCTCGATCCCCACGTCTTCCGCTGAAGGCAGCCTAAAGCTAATGGATGTCTGCCAGTCCACTCCACTTCTGGGCATGCAGGGGATGGACAGCATTGCAGGACTGCCTAGATTTTTCTCTTTCACCAGCAGCGCTCCCTCCTCGACCCAGCTGCAGCCTTGACTTCACCTGTCACAACAAAACAGCTGTTTTAGGTCCTTGGGAAACCAGCCTGGGAGAGCCAGCGAGAGACCCCAGGCCCGAGAGGTTGCCTGAGTCTGCCTAGAGAAGCATGCATGTGCACACGCGTGTGCGAGGGGGTGGGGAGAGTATGCCAGGCAGGTCAGTGGTAAATTCCCGGACCATGTTTTCCTGCTGGCCCGGGAGTGCAGGCTGAAGAGCAGGGCACTCAATTCTGCTCCCATGCCCCCGGGGACCCCCTACTTCAGGGGGCTGTGGCTCCAGGCCCAGAGAGCCACAAAAGGCTAGTGGGAGAACATTCTTCCTGAAGAAAGCCCAGTCCATGTATGGGAGTGGGGCCTCTGCGGGCCAGCTTTCCGGGCCCGACAAGGCCTGACAGGACCTGGCAGACAGTGTAATGAGGTTCCACCCAGAGCCGCCTGAAGCTGATGACACACTGGCCCTGGGGACGTGACTTCAGTGGGCAGCTGCCTCAGTGCCCACTTTAGGCAACATGTGAAAGGAAAAGAGAGAGAGAGGAGTGGCCTTGCTCCCTGAGCGATATTCACATTTGTGTCGAAAAGTACAAATTAAAAGAACCAAGTAAAAACTGGTAGCCCCGGGGCTTCCCTGGTGGCGCAGTGGTTGAGAGTCCGCCTGCCGATGCAGGGGACACGGGTTCGTGCCCCGGTCCGGGAAGATCCCACATGCCGCGGAGCGGCTGGGCCCGTGGGCCATGGCCGCTGGGCCTGCGCGGCCGGAGCCTGTGCTCCGCAACGGGAGAGGCCGCGACAGTGAGAGGCCCGCGTACTGCAAAACAAAACAAAACAAAACAAAACTGGTAGCCCCACCTCCTAGTGATGGAAATTGTTAATATACTGCAGAATATGCTTCCAGATCACGTTCTCTGAGCACGTGAGCACATATGAAAGGGCTTTCATTCTTCTGGAATCTACTTTTCTTACTTAAAAATAAATTCTTCCATGTCACAAAATTTACATCTACATCTAAGTCCCTTGCGTGGATATATCATCATTTCCTCAACCAGTAAGTGGGGGAGGTTGGCCCCCATTAGGCATTTCTGCACAAGTTCGAACTGCCCACACCCAGCTTCCTGGTGTGAAAGGCAGAGACCTCAGCCTGGTCCTTTCCTCAGGGGGGGACTGGCTCCCACTCACACCTGTGGGTCTGATTAGCCACCTGACTTGATTATTCAACTGTGAAACTCAACCCAGGCAGACATTTGAAATTCAAGTTTTCCTGGAGCTATGCTAATAGGTTTAGAGACCTGGGCAGGCTGCTGACCAGGGGAGGGTGACAGCAGAGAGGAAGATTTGAGCTCTTTGAAATAACCTTGGGGTCAAGAGGTCATTTGGTCCAAGTGATTCTTTTTGCAGATAAGGAGACTGAAGTCAGAAACAATTTTATAAAAGATTAATAATCTTGTGGAGAAACTGACAGAGGATACAAATAGAAATTTTCCAAAAGACAAAATATAAGTGAGTTAAGAACATATTTTAAAATATTCAATCTTGTTGACAAAGAAATGAAAACAAAACAATAAAAGGTCTTTTTTGTCTATCAAATTTTGGGGGGAAAAAGATAGTGCTGGCTGGGTTCAAGGAACTGGACCCTTTGTACATGTCCATTGGGATTTTCAAAGATGTGATTTCCCCGGAGTGTACCTTGGTGATGTGTCCAAATAGCCTTAAATAGCATTATCCCACTTGATACATTGTTTTTACAGGAATTTATTCTAGGAATTTATCTTAATTAATTAGAGATAGTCAAAAAGATTTATCTTCTAGGATGTTCATTGCAGCATTTTTTATGGTGGTGAAAATTTGGAAAAAGACATAAATGTCCAAGAACAGGGGACTGGTGAAATAAATGGAGCCCTAGGCAGCCACTAAGATTCAAATTTTAGAAAAATTACTGACATGAAAAGGCTCATGATATAATAAATTTTAAAATTTGCTTATAAAATTCAACACTTTATTCAAGTAGATATTTCTGAGTGCCAGAATTAGAGGTAATTTTTATTTAAAATTTTTATCTCTATGCTCCCATACTTTTCAAAATTTCTACAATGGACACATTCTTTAACCTCTTATTTTAAGAAAAGGGCACGGAAGGAAGACTGGATTATGGAAGGGAGGCTGCAGGGGGCGACGGAAATCAGTATTTGTGAGGTTATGTGCTAACGCTGCTGCGCCCCATTACCAGTAGCTGCGGGGTCAGGGGCTCAGTCAAGGCTGTCCTTCACGCCCGGAGCCCCACCGTGCCCAGCACCCACACAGTGGCTCTGGCTCCTGTACCCAGGAGTTCAGCCTGTCGGCAGACACTGCAGAATAAGACAACGGTGTTCAAGGTCAAGGGCAGTCTGCAGGCCTGTTTATACCTGGTTCAAGTAATGAATAGACCGTAAATGGATTTTCGTTCATTCGGGTGGTTTCTGGTACCTGGTGCCTCTGCCTTGTTTCCACACCTTCTTGTTCCTGGGACTATCTAGAGTTTCACTCTTCCAACATCCCAATTCCCTGCCCCAGATTCAGACGAGGGAGAACCGGGTGGGAAGTACTTTCCACTTGGTTTCCTCCTCCCCCTGCTGGGTAAGAATCGCCCTCCCTTCCTGACACCGAAGGGCCAGCTCCCAGTTCCCAGGGCCTCCCCACGAGTCTAGGTGGAAAAACCGGGCAGGAGCCCTGAGCCGAGAGCAAGGGCGGAGGATGGGCTCATGGGGCACTGGATGGGGACATGGGGCAAAGGCGGCAGCACAGAGGACCCGGGAAACCTGCGATGGTGTTACACAGCCCCAGGCCAACCGGGGCCACCTCTCTCCGAGCGGTAGGGCAGGTGGCACCGGTCTGAGGACAGGTGCAGACCAGGCGCGTCTGAGGTAAAGAAGCGGCAGGGGTTGGCGCTTCCACATGACTCCAAGTGGTGCGGACCCCCGGCAGGTGGAGGAAGACCACACCGAGAAGAGTTAGAGAAGGAACATTCAGGGACCAAATTCTTCCTAAATGTAAACCACGTTAAAAACAGGAGGCGAGAAACCCGTCTGCCCTATGAGAAGCATGTTCCTCAAAGGAACTCCTCCCGGTTAGTCCAGCGGGGACAAAACCTGGGCCACCGCCCGCTGGAGCTGCACGCGCTCCCTGCCAGGCGCTGCCAGGCCCTGAAGTTCACAGTGAGGGGACTGTCCCCGCCCTGGCCCCCCTTCCGGATACGGTCACTGACGCAAACGCACACCTGGACTACGTGGCGAAGCCTGAGGGGTGCTGTCAGAGAGAAAGGGCAGCGGGAAGGGGAGGAAAGCCGCCTGGGAGGAAGAGGCAGCCTGTCCACCCCCGAGGGGAGCCACCGCCTCCCCGGCTTTTGCCCACGTCTAGCGGCGTCTACGTGAAGCCACCTAAGGGCTCAGTTGCTAACCAAGTTCCAGCAGAGGGCCCTTGACTGCCCTCTGGAAGGCTAATTCGTCCCCGGATGGGAGCGTCTGCGGGGCCTGCGGGACAGAGGCGCCGGCAGCGCACACAGGGCGGCCGGCACGGGGCTGCCTTCTGCCGGGTCTCTGAAGGTCGCTCTGCGTTTGATTGACAAGTGCCATATGTCCCAGTGCGCAGGGCTCTGGCCTCTCCTCTGAGCTCTCTCTTTTTCGCGTCTTTTAAAAACAGGTTCCTGTTTGCTTTGATTTCATACGTGAGATTTTATCGGTCCCTGTTCTGCAGTGGGAGGAAGTGCACGAGTCCTAACTCTTCGACGGCACAAGGGCTGAAGGCCAGCGCCACCCGCCCCCTCACCCACCCAGCCCAGCTCCCACGGAGGCCCCCGCCCCCCAAAAGGGCTGCTCCCCTTGGGCGGCGGGGGTGAGAGGCCTTGCGAACGCTGTGATGGGGCCTGGAAATCCCAAGGCCTCCCCAGACTCAGCCAGCTGCAGGCCCCGATGGGACGCTGCTTTGGCCTTTAACTTGAATAGCCAAGCCCCCGGGTGGCTGCTGAGCAGCGGGCCCCTCCCGGGACGCCCGTGGGAGGGCCTTTCCCCGCCTCCCCCACCCTTGCGGCCGGGATCGCTGCCCTTGCTTCCTCGTCCCTCACAGCCACCACACACTGCACCCTCGGCACCTCCGTCCCCGTCCTCACCTGGCTGGCCTTCTCTCCTCCAGGCGATTCTGGAAACTTCTAATTGCTCTGATGAGTCTTAGAGGCACGTTGAACATCCTGGCTCTCATTTCCTCACTTAGTCTGCGGGCTGGGAAGGCTCGGCTGGAGGACCAGCTTGCTCCCGAGGGGTAACTGCAGGGGCAGGATGATTAGAAGCCGTCAAAGCTGTCAGGGAACGCAAGTGACGGGCCCGTCGCCGCGCTCTAACGACTGCCTGCTTGCTTCACTTTGTCAAGAACACCCTCATACGCACGACACTCCGACACCTGTCTGTCCCCATGAGTCCTCTGGACCACGTCTTCACCCGCTGTCAGAATTCTACTCTTTAGGATTCTCTGAGTCTTCCCCAAATAACTTGCTTTCTCCCCCTTATTAGGGGGCCCCATTTGTTCTGTCATCCACGCACTCTGCCCCCACCTCGAGTCCTGAGCCCCATCCAGGAGCGCCCGAGAGCCCCCATTACCACCCACGCCGCCCTCCCAGTGAAGCACCCGCGCCCGCAGAAGCCTTGTTAACCCGAGGAGCTGCCTGACGTGTCGGCAGAGAAAGAATTCCTTCTGGCCACACTTCACCTGGAGCACAGTGTGTCCCTCCCCATCCGCCGAACCGTGAGAGCCCCGTGGGCAGAGGGCCACACGGAGGGGCACACAGCTTTCACAGTCCACTCTGCCACAACGCAGCCCGTCCCCTTGCCAGTGTCCCTCCACTGCCTTGGCACGATTCCGGCAGGAAGGTCTGAGTGGGCACTCGTCCAGGGGCATGGCTGGCGTGTTCTCAGCTGCCACCCTCCTGTGGTCTCTGCCCTTTCGCTGAGCCTGGTTTTCTTTCTGTTGATTCTGTGAGCCACCTGATATCCTTCTAATAAATCGCATCTCTGCTTGAATTAGCCCATGTCGGTTTCTGCCACTGGCAACCAAGGGCCCTGGCTGGGCCCATAGCTCCCTCCCAGGGTTGCTGGAAGCATCGATGGCCTGGTGGGGGAAGCACGGAACGGTGGCAAGAGTACCCAAGGGTTAGGTGTCCCATCTCTACCCTCTCCAGTGCCGGGGCAGACTTTCCAGTTCCAGGTTCATTAACGAGGTTTTCCTGCTGCTGGTATTATTAACATTTCTGGTTCCTTTGGGTTGCTGCAGACTCACGAGTCAGGGAATGCTGATGAGACTCTGTTTACTGCACAGAGTTGCACCCATCACCTCCCTCCACGTAGCAGTGAGTGCTATTCAGAGGGGTCTCCTTGGGAAGGCTTGGAGCTGTTCATTACCTGTGGTCCCTCAGACCATCCCTCTCAAAAGAAACCTCGTTGCATCATCAACGCCCTCCACGATGTCCTCCCCTGGTGACACGTCTGCATTTGTGCCCTCCCGTCTCTGAGCAGGGCCTGGCCATAGTGGCCACCACATCCTCGGGCTGGGCCCAGAGATTGGTCCTTCTCGAGAAGACAGATCCTCCTCGCTTCCAGGCACTGGAAAGAGGGCTCTTTGTTCTGGGGAAAGCCAGGGAAACCCCAGCTTACCAATGGCCACAGGACACCTTTTAAGAAAGAGGAAATGTTCCTTTTTTCTCTCTGTAACAGTAAACTCAATAAACAAACAATAAGCTCATGAGAAAACATACAGCTATGAACTGGGGTCGTCCCACTCTCTTCACTATACTCCTTTTGCAGGATTTCCTTGGAGGACCTTCCTGTTTCCTCTGAGAGCTTACCTTTGATCCCCAGGGACCAGGCCTTGTGTGGCATGACTCTCAGCTCCCGCCCCTGGGACTCAGGTCTGGAGGCAGGTGCCAGTGTGGTGCTGGGCGGCCGTGGGCACACTCAGGATCCGGCGTTCACTGAGGGGAGGATGAGAAAGTGGGGCCCCGGGGGCTCAGGAGAGGCCTGGGAGAGCTGGAGGAAAGCCAGGGCCGCTTAGGTTTCCTATTACTAAACACCTCTAATGGACCGAGGTCATTTGTGAGGGAGGACCGTTGGGGGGCCACTGTGAGGGAGGAGTGAGGGCTGGTGCCCTGCGCTGGCTGGGGGCTCCAAACACCAAGCCTGGCCCTGGAGTGTGAGCATGTGTGGTGAAGCGAAGGTAAAGAGCCGTGAGGACAGAAAGCCGGGCCGGCTTTCAGGCTCACCACCTAGTGACACAGGAGGCAACCTCGAGCCCGGGGAGGGTTCAGAGGCCCAGCGCCCGCAGTGACTCAGGGCGCTGGGGACTGACTAAGGGGGAGGCACCTGGGGGTGAAAAGGATATTTTCATTACCTTTGAATATTTAAAAGTATGGCATATACACACACATTGTACCAACGTCAAGTTCCTGGTTTTGATACTGAATATGGTTATCTAAGATGTAACCACTGGGGAAACTGGTGAAGGGTACAGGGGACCTCTCTGTACTGTTTGTGCAACTTCCTGTAAATCTGTAATTACTGAGAAACAGAAAGTCATTTAAAAAGATATGGGATAAAACTTTTCTTAATAAAAACCTGGCCACGTCAGGTCACAGAAGTTAGCTCCCACAAATTCCAAAAGGGAAAAATCAGAGCCGGGACATAATTTTCTACCTGAGGCTGTTGGAGTGGAACCACTAGTTTCCCAGGAACTGGCCAGGGCTGGGCATGGGGGCCGATGGAAAGGCTCTAGGAAACGTTGGTGGAGAGCCCCGAGTTGGCATCCATCCCCAGGGCCAATCTGCAAGGGACACTATGATTAGTAAAACGGGGATATTTCTATAAGGGCCTCTCATGGAGGTGGCGGCAGCAGTTAGAGAAAGGTTGCAGCACTCCGGCCAATACACACAGACACACGTGCAGACACACCCAGGCACCCAGACACACATTACCACACTGCCCAGCCACCTCTATGGCTGTACCCCCTACCCCTCACCCTAGTGTAGGGTGGCAAGACAAGCCCTGAATTTACTGGCAAAAGGCCAATGTCCGCGAATGGCCTCCAGAAGCACCCTGAGTGCTGCACTTCGGAGCACAGCAGACTTTTATGGCTGTGTTCTTTCCAACATGGCTTCAACCCTCTCCTTCATGGCTCACGGAGCCTCCAGTGAAACAAAATTCAATTACAGAAAACATAAAGCTTCCTCTTTACTCCTTTGTGTGAGGCTGAAATCTTTTAATACAGTTTCTAACAAAATCCACCTCAAATCCAATAAATTATGGAGAAAAATAGTTGAACTTATAAAAAGATTCAGAAACCTACAATAAGGGGGCTTATGTGAACAAGCATTTTCCTGTGAAACTGATCTTCTCCCAGAAAGAAGAAAACTTTATATTCTCAAAGACACTAGGGAGGGGTTTTCCCTGGTGGTGCAGTGGTGGAGAGTCCGCCTGCCGATGCAGGCAGGGGATGTGGGATCGTGCCCCGGTCCGGGAAGATCCCACATGCCGTGGAGCGGCTGGGCCCGTGACCCATGGCCGCTGAGCCTGCGTGTCCGGAGCCTGTGCTCCGCAACGGGAGAGGCCACAACAGTGAGAGGCCCGCGTACCGCAAAAAAAAAAAAACAAAACACTAGGGAGGAAATTTCACCTATGAAAAGAGAACCATCTGAAATGTTTAAAATACTGTTTCTAGAAGTAAAACATTACTCATTGTTTCTTAGCTCCACAGGAGCAGTGAACAGTGTACTGGATGTTACAGAAAGCCAAACTAATACCTTGAGAAATTCTCTGAGCCCTCAGAAGAAAATATAAAGAGGAGAAAACGACGAATAACAAGGAAGATAAAAAGGAAGATCACAGAGTATCTGTTGGGGAGATCGCACAACAGGTTTTCCAGAAGGAAATAATGGAGTAGAGAAGAATAAATAATAGAAGAAAAATGCTCCGATATAGAAATTTACATAAGCCATAGTCCCCGACAGTAATGCAAGAAAACGAAAGATCACTAGCAAAGAGAAGAACAGGGGGGTAAAAATGAAACCACTTTCAACCGAAAAGAGAGCTCCCCTCGCCCCAGAGCATCCGCGGCGGAGGGAGGAAAAGAAACAATCCTCACCACGCAGCCGTCAGGGCTGAAGGAATATCCCCGCGAGAAAATGGATAACTTGAATGTATCCTACAAAATCAAACAGAAATAAAGGTAAATATTCCAACGAAAAGGTAGGAAAATAACAAAACAACCCAGAGAGAAGAAGGGACGAGAAGCTGAGATTCACAGCGGAGCGAGCAGCCCGGGAAGGAGAGCAGGATGGCGCCCACGCGGTAAGGCAGTGGCGGGGGCTGCAGGTCCCGAGGCCAGGAGGGGCAGGAGGCGAGCAGCCCGAGTAAGGGGAGGACCTCGCGGGCTGGGAGGAGACCCGCGGGGAGAGACGCGAAGGGCGGCCCCATCTCCTGCCGTCGCGGGGCTTCCGGCGCGGAAGTGAACGCTCGCTGGGCCGAGCCAGCGGCGCGGGGCTCTCCCGGGGCCCTGGCGGGGGACGCCAGGCAGTGCACCGGGCCGAGCCCGCTGAGCAGCGTCCGCAGGCCGTTCTGGGGCGCCCTCCCCAGGTGGCTGCGCCGCACGCGGAGGAAGCAGGGGCTGTAAACCTAGGCGCTCACCTCGGAATGTTCCGGCGACTTCGAAAGGCTGGTCCTGAGGCGCTGGTGGCGAGGACCAGGGCCGGCGGGAGAAGGCGGGCCGTGGCGGGGGAGCGCCGTGTGGCGCCTCCTCGCTTGCCTCGGACCCCGGCCGTCGTCGCGGCAGCCTGAGGGCACTCCCGGACCCCAGGACGCAGGCCACTGTGGACCCGGCTTAAGTGGCCCAGCTTCTAGATCTATCCCCTGACTCAAGACCGATGTGCCAGAGCGTGCGGGGTCCGGTTTCCACCGCCGCTGGGCCGGAGACCGTGCGGAGCGGGCGGCGCTCCGGAGCGCGTGCGGCCCCCACGTGGGCTCCACTACGCGGGACGCAGACGTCAGAGGCCACCTCCCACGGCGAGAACACTGCTGATTGGCCAGTTGGTTTCCTTGATCTGAGCGTTTGCGCAGAGCGGAGTAGAATTATTTCCGCCTGCCCGCCACGAGGCCCGACTGCTGGCCAGGCAGGACTTCCCTGGTCGACAGTGACGAACTGTGCCCTCACCAGTCTTCTGGGGAGCATCTTAAACGGGGGCCCGGGCCCAGCCTTGGGAGGCTGGGGGAGGTCTGAAGGGGTGCAGCACATCCCCCTGCCGGACGGCGAAACACCCTCTCCATGCCCTTGACCTTCCCCTCGCCGGAGCGCGTGGACACAGAGCATCTCCTCCTATTGGCGGGTGGTCTGCAGCCGGGACTCTGCCCTTGGCTCTCACACCGCCCTCCTGATGTCCTCCACCTCGGGATTCTGCTTCTCCCTGGCTTCTCCTCTTCCTCCCCGGTTTCTCCCTTCACCGCTCTCGTTCTGAATCCTGAGCCCGGCCCTCACGTCTTCCCAGTCAGCACACTCTCCCCTTCTATGCAGATGACACCTACACACCTTCACTCCAGCCTCTACTCAGGCGCTGGCTTCCAGGCCTCATGTGCAACTGCCCACTAACTAGCCACCCTAGCATGCTCCATAAGCACCACAAACTCAAGAAGCCCCTGCATTAGTTTCCTGGAGCTGCTCTCACCCAGCCCTCAGCACTCCTTGCTGGAATACTGCAAAACCCCTCATGGTTTTCACCCACCGGTCTCAGATTCTAAGCTGAGGCTCTCATTACACTGTTCCCGAGTTTTAAGTCTTTCCGCAGCCCATTAAGGCCAGCTTTCTCAGGGGGATGCAGAGCTCTCGTGGTCCTGTGCTCGCTTACCTCTCTAATCTCATCCTCGGCACTCCCACCCCTCCTCTCCCTCAGGTCGCTTCAAAACCTGCCGTTGAACAATTTTGGATTTCTTTTAGGTCCCAGAATGCCCAGGGATCTTTCATGACTCTTTCCTATATGATGAGCCCTCTGCCTGGAAAAGAACCTTTTCTTAGCCCTGCTCCAAGTCAGGCAGTTTCCTACAGGAAGCCGCCTCAGGTTGCTGGCTCCAAGCCCGGCTGGGTTCTTCCGCTGTATCCTCTGCCCATGACTCTGCAACACACATCACACTGAATGGTTCTTACTTACTAACTTGTGGCCCCCTTTAGGCACGTGATGCAATGAGAAAGCGCTATGATTATTAAGCGCCTAACATGTGCTAGATGGCAGGCTCAGGCTTTGCCCACTACGTTATGTTGAAGGGAACGGCAGAGGCATGGAGGCAGATTCAGACCGGGCTGCGGCAGAACACAAGGAACCCTGCTCTTCGGGAAGACCCGCCGGGCCTGAGGCAGCACATGGCTGGCTCTGTCTCCCCCCTGGCAAGTACTGGGCTGGGTTGTGTCCACCCCCGTGCCCTTGCAGGGTGGGAGGGTCAGAAGCCCTCCGTCCTGGAGGTGAGGAGGGCTGGAGGGCGTGGGGAGCTCGTCAGCAGCCGAGCTGGGAAGGCAGGCCTCTCCCGAGGATGATGGGAGCCCTGTGAAATCCCCTGGCAGGGCTGCACCAAAGCTCGGTTTCCTATATGCTTTTGAGAACAGAGTAAACAGACTTCTCACCTCCACCTCCATAAAGGAAGCCAGGCAGGAGGCTTTGGGAGTGTTCTCCAAAAATGAAAGTTCAATTCCCTGGACAAGCGCGAGAACTCGAAAACGATCTACAGGCACTTAGGAATTTCACTATTTAACATCGGCCCTTAAAGACAGATTCTGGGTGCGTGGCAGATGCCAGTTTGTATCAAGATTTGATTGCTCAGTACTCTGAGCCCCCAAACTAATATCGAATTTAATTTCCAAAAACAAGGCCCACCAAGATGCAATTCCACTAATTAACAAAACCCTTCTTTTTCCAGATGCATTCCGATCTGTTACCCACCAAAGCAGACATCAAATGTTAAATGTGGGCAGAGGGGATTGCACATCAAGAGCTGGCTGAGAGAGGCCTTCACTCCAAGCTCCCCTTTGGAATTGAAACTCATCTCGATAAATCACCATGGCTCCTCGCCATCAGGAGTCTTCTCCCTTCAGATCTTATGGCCAAGAGAAGTACTGGCCATATGTTCACACCATTTGGTGAAAAATACACTGAACCAACAAAACAAGCATTGCACTTATGGGTAAACTTTTTATCATGCTAAAAGTGTATTCATCTTAAATGTGCAGATGTCATGTCATTTTTCC
Organism: Monodon monoceros; assembly: GCF_005190385.1. Lineage (NCBI taxonomy): Eukaryota > Metazoa > Chordata > Mammalia > Artiodactyla > Monodontidae > Monodon > Monodon monoceros. The sequence continues at coordinate 78,834,873 of NW_021703771.1, read as the reverse complement.
TCCCCTTGGGAACAAATAACTGCTTGTATTAGACCAGCATTTTTAAAGCTATGATCCAAACATAAGCAGCTGGTGTCCTCCCCATATGTCCCTTGTCACTTTTCATTCCTCAGGTGTCCTCTTTTGAGTCACAACGGGTGACTGAAAAGTCAGACAGGAAGGAAAAAAATATTATGAAATTAAAACCCTCAATGTTGTCTGGCAGGGGCACCAAAAAGGTCACTGATTGGTAGAAAACTCCAACAGCCCCCCAGCCAACCTAAGAAACCACAAAACTCAATGTTGTGCCAGTCCCTACTGGACAGGCCCATTCCCTGGATGACTGTGGATTTCGATTTAAAGCCACCTGGGGTTTGGTTCATTCTAATTTCTCATAAAGTATCATCTATGAAAAGCCCATGGGCCCAACAGTACTTTTGAGGAAATATACATTCCAAGTGTTATGATGTATTTGAAAATCTGACATGTCTTGGGAATCTCTCCTTGGCAGAGTATCTTGTGTCCAGTAGGGACGTAATCCTGAGTTTCTAACAAGAAACCTTGGAGGTGAGAAGGGAGGCCCAAGGCAGGCTTGGAGGACTGAGACCTGTAACATGGGTAGCTTACACCAGGGAGTGGGTGATAATTATGTTTGTATCTCAACACAAAACATACAGATGAAGCTCTTGAGGACGATGAAGATGACAGCAGAGAGAGGCTGTTGAAAGGACCTGTCATACAAGGACAGAGCGTTGCCCAGAAGTTGCTGATCTGGGTTTGAATTTAGACTGTGTTCCCTTGAACAGAGGCACAGATGTAAAGTGAGCATATGACATTGTGTCTTGGTCATGAGACTTTACAAAAGACACCCCCATCCCCCTGCTTCAATCTGTGGCTAACATACTTCATGGCTTCTGTTTTAAAAGTCCGTGTCTCCTCTGGATGTGGCATAAAGCTGAAAACATTCTTGAGGCAAATATACTTTCTTGGAACGGTTTTGTTCCAACTACTTTGTGTGTCAGCCTCTGATTCTGTTCTGCGAGAACGGATGTTATAATGTTCTATACTAAGGCTTCTATAAGGAACAACTAATAGCTATGAAATTCTTTCAAGTGCAAAAAACATCCAAATGTGAAGTAATTACCACTTACCAGTAAGCAGTGTTATAAATGCTGCTGGTTCCTGCCTGAAGGAATCGCTTTTGTTTGGACAAGGATATCTTCAAGGAGCTGAATCCAAGTTTAGGTTCCATAAGTCTTTGGGAAAATCTAGTTTGTTGAACATACAGATCCAGGGCCAGCTAAATACCAAATTTATGCAGAAGATCAAAGCTCAGGCTTCATTTATTTACCTGACCTTAAGCTTACACGGAAATGAAGAACACCCTTAATTCCACTTCTATATCCCACAGATATATGGCCCATCTCCAGCTAAGTGTGAAGACTGCAGTCCTTTTTCTCTAGGGAAGCTCTCTGCTGTGCACATCAGACGAAAAGGAATAGCAAAGAAAACACTGTGATTGGCCACCTGTGATATTTGACCCCTGAAATATGTTATGAGCCACTTTTCTTTTTTTTTTTTAGAAGGACAGGACAGGACAAGTTTACTGCATGACTGCACTGTATTCCAGAGATGTGCTTCTTCCCCCAGGCCTGCAGAATGAAAGGTGAGGTCTCCTACCACCTCTGGATATCTGACAGCCAAAACTGACATTCAGTAGAGAAATTATGCAGAATCACCCTTGGCACTAAACACAGCCAATCAATAGGCTAAGCTTTTATGGCTTTTACCAGAAAACCAAAAACAAACAAGTCACACAAACTGTGTGACTATGAAAATGGAACGATTCTTAGACCAGATTTTTAAATTATGTGAAATACGCTTTCGGGCACTCACCAAACGGAAAGTGTTTTATGTATGTTTGTGATTAATATACGGTAATCGCTTAGGTTACAAGACCTTCATACAATTATCTAATTTAATCCTCACCAATCTTGAGGTGGGTGTTACACCCACATTACAGGTGAGGAAGTGAGTTTCAAAGAATCTAAGTACCTTGCTGAAGGTCACGGAGAAGCAAGAGAAGATTCCGTGACGTCTCCTTCAGTGAGGACATCTCAGTTTCAGTTTAAGAAATAAGAATACACGAGGATAAGCAAGGAACATGGATGTTTAGAAGTCAAGCATGATCCTCGGCTGATGCAGTGATTTCCCAGAGCTCTGCAGCACGTGTATATGGATTAAAAAAAAAAAATGTCCAAGGTTGGTTAAGTCAGGAAATATTGAGTACTTGGGGTAAACAGATTTCTTTTTTGTAGGATTTCTCAGTCTTTAATGTGATACTATGGATTATAGATGCCCAAGAGGGGAACATGTGAGGAGTGGTTTTTTTTTTTTTTTAGATCTCCTCTGCTTCTTAGAATATACTTTAGAAAAAAGCTGGGGTAAAACTTGAAAAAGTCCTTGAAATCAGATTCAGGAAGAAAAATTAGTCTCATACTTTGGGATGTTTGGATGTTCTTCCCCCACCTTCCCCTCAGGGTTTCATATATTTAAATCCCAAGTGAATGAACTTGACTTTGGCATTTGAGGGGACTGCACGACTTGGATCATCATTAAAACAAACGTACGGCTGGAAATCAGCCGATAGAAGCATGAAACACAGTGACTGGAGATGCGCGTGGGCGCGTGTGGCGGTTTGTGGAACTTAAGAACAAAAGAGCCCTTAAATAAGGTCTTCTTGTATAGTTTTAGTCAATTCCTGAACTTCCAAGGGCTGATCACGTAAGCTGGGATCACTGGGTGCCAGGCTATTGACTCTGGCTTTTTCCCCTCCACTTGGGAACGTACAAGCACCCTCGTGTGCAGAGAATCAGGAAGGGAACCAGAAGCTTTAGAGTCACACTGTAGGGCTGGAAGGGGCCTCAGAGACCGGCTGTCCCACTGCGTTTTCTAGAGCTCACAAGCATGTGGGTCAGGCCCCAGCTGAGAGCTGACTGAGTTCTGATTTTAGTCCAGAACTCTTCTTATACCAGACCCCAATTCCCACAGCTAGATCCTCACTTCACTTCTTAGTCAACAAAATGTACTCAGTGTTCTCAACGCATAAAAGCTGTATTTGAAGATGAGTTTATTTCTGTAATTGTCTGACAAGAACGACCAGAACATAACTGAATCAGGGTCTTGGCTCATGAATGACCCTTCAGCACCTAGAACAACAGAGCTTGGCACGCAGCATGTGGTCAGTGCATTTCTGCTGAATTAATGAATAACGTGACATCTTAGCAGGTTATATACTATCACCATGTATTGGCATTTTTAAAAGCTCATTTGACTCTGAGGTTCTCCAAGAGAGCTGACGGGATGGCAGAGTGCGGGCCTATCAGGCAGCTGCGCTCAGCTCCCCAGATAAGGAAGTGAAACGAAACTCAGCAAGAAAATGGGCTGTTTGAATTGTCACTTTGGCTCATTTATAATACTTTCTTTGCTTCCTTGCAGGTGAACAGATATGGGAATCTGTACATGGTGTTTGATAAAAAATGAAATATTTCCAGCAGGTTTTAAATGGATGATTTCAGGGCTAAAGCCATTTTCTTTTCGTAAAAGAGGTAGTTAATAGCTTACATTCTTTATCACCAAACTGCTCGTACCCCCTTAAAAGAGTCGTTCTCCATTATAACTTTACAAAAACTGCCTAACTAGTTTTTGAATAGGCCACATTCACCAATAAAACCTGATTCTATTATCATTCTCAATCTCAAACAAAACATTTGAATAGTTATTTCTGCACACATGCCACCCAGTAATATCTTATGTGACATTAAAGAATTCACTCAAATACCAACAGATTCAACTTTATAGCACCATTCCAAAATACTAAACTTTCTTTGCACCTTTATTTTAATCTTTTTTTTTTTTTTTTTTTTTTTGGTACACATTTAAAGTATGGGCATCCTGTAAATTTCTGAAAAGCCTCATAGGAAAAAAACAACAACTCATTTTTAGGACAAAGCAATAACTAACTCAGTTTGTAGGCAAGATGATCTCAGGCAGGTTGTAAGTTCTTCATGGGCTTCTGTAGTCTTCATTCTGGGGTGAAAATGTAGAAAGGATGCTAAAATCTTCCTGGATTATTATAGAGATTATGCTGTGTATCGTATGTAAAATCTTGTTGCTCAGACTCTAGGTATCGATAACAACCATGACAACAACAGTCTTTTGTAATGATTTTACTCTTTTGATTGACAAACTTCAAAGTTTGTGTATACCTTTTATTCATACTCTGTAAGAGAGAAATTAGAATAATATTGAATTCCCTCTTACAAATCTCCATATTTGAAGGTTGGAGCACTAGAATCTGTTCTTAGCAAGCAGATGTATTTAAAGTAGAATTATAAATGGGTTTTAAATTCAACATATATTTGGCTGCCTTATTATATAAGAAGACTAAGTAATGTGGGAGTTGCCAGATGATGAGAATGCTTGCAGAAAAAATGTTTTCTTGTAACACTGGAGTCCTGTTTCACACTCTGATGATAACTGAGCGCTCTCGTCTAACTCTTCCATGTATTATCGTGAGTAATGTGCGCCCGGGTAACAGGTCTGGCGAATGGACTTGGAATTTCTGAGTCTGCTGAGATTGTAAGGTGGTGCGAAGAGGTAGAGTCAGAAGGGTGTCCACTAACAGCTGAACTCTGCAGCCGTTTCAAAGAAATTGATTGTTACATGATAGCAGTCAACGACCCAGGAAGAAAAAGTTTCAATTAGAAGTGACAAGTATTAAAAAGCTGCTGTGCACCGGGTAGGAAGGAATATGAGGATATTAATATGCCCTGAAATAGAAATAATCACTTTGCACTATGTACACCACATACAATATAACATATTCTTTTTAACATTGCACAATATAAATATTATACACGGTGGAGTAAACTAATGCAAAATAACTTTGAGGCACACAAGAGAAACATGGAATAGATTGAACTCTGATCGAAATTAAGATGGGGATAGAAAAAGGCAGGGTGTTAACCTGGCAGGCCAGTGAGCTCCTGGGATCTCACCTCAAGGGCCGGCAGCCACCTCCCATGCACACTGAAAATTCTCATACCTCAATGTTGTTAGAGTTGATCGCTTCAAACAAAGACTAATTAGCTAAATACTTCGAGAAAATCAAACTGTTGCTCCCCACTCTCAAGTAGGTAACCCTTAAAGGTCCCTCCCGACCTCAGGGTTTCTTAATGAGGGGCTATGTTAGTACACGGCTGTTTTCCCCCTATTTCTTGTTACTTGGTTACTATGAAACCACTTTAAGGAAACTAGAACAGTATTCAAGAACACCCATCACAGTGCTTAACAAGATTTAATGTACATTTATTCTTAACATGTGGAACATATAAAGATTTTATACTGAATAAATGATATTCATTAAGCCAGAGGAAAAGGAGGAATTTACATCAAGTTTTTTTCTTTTTTTTTAAACTACATTATCTTGAAATACAAATGTGGATTCTCTTCACTGAAAAATCTTTGAAGTTGTGTTTCTTCCTTTTAGTTGTATTTTTTTCTTTTTGTCTGTACTGGTAACCATTGTCTAAATCAATCCATATGCAACCATTTCCACACCTTGATTCATGAAGCAAATTGTGATCAGCTGCTCTCCCGAATAGAGCATGACTTTATACATACAGAAACTTGTACATTACCCTCTTTTTTTTTGTTTTTTTTGTTTGTTTTTGTATTTTTTCTTTTTTTTTTGGAGATATGGCCCTAATGAAAAAATATATAAAATAAAAATAAAAAATTATTTAAATCTACCATCACTTCGTAGTTACCACATCATGAAAAAGAAACTAAAAACTCTGTACTAAAAAAAAAAAAAAAAAGGAAAAGAAAAAGAAAAGAAAAAATGAGGGTATGTTTAATGTACAACTTCTATATACATCACAGCCCATAGGCAGTAAAAAAAATATTTAAAAAATGATTAAAGGAATTGTGAAGAACTGTCATGTGGAAGGTCAAACAACAGACAGCAGACATGACGGTAGTGGTGAGGAAGCAATTTCTGTCAGGTATGTGTTTTCAATCTTAACTTAAAGAAACACTGTTTTTGCTCCTAGCCTAACGTAACCATTTTCCTGTGGAGAAACCAGTATCATTTCATACTTTGACTGCTGACTGACACACCTCCGTGAGCCCCTATACCTACATCTCTAGAAGTTTCTATTGCACAGAGCTTTGGGTGATGGGATGCAGTTTTTATTTTTTCATTATTTGAAGAATAACACAGCTAGGAAATTGATAATTTTTCACCTTTTTGCCTCAGTGTGGTGAAATTTTCCCATCTTAGCATCTTTTACCCTAACTTTTTTCTTTAAAGTCAATTCGCTTCCCAAAAAATGCAGTAAGACATGGAAAAGCACATTAAAAAGAAAACCGGTGAAAAACAAAAAGTGACCTTTGAATGCACTAGACAGCAACTTTGGTTAAAAAAAAAAACACAACAAAATTAAAAAAAACCCAAAAGGATGTACTTATACACACAGATGGCAAATATTAATTTCATAACTGTTCGAATTAATTATCTCTTTAATTCCCAATTGGTAAATAGTGGATGGGGCAGAGGAGCAAAGATTTTCTTTCCATCTTCCTACACTGGAGAAACAAGAACAGAAAACAGCCAGTTATACGGGAGCCTCTAGTCTTCACTCACACATGCTGCCTTCTCACTGATGTCATAACTGCCCAATCTGAAACAGTACATCACAGATGACAGACGCAACCAGAGAGTTCAGGACGGCTGATATCGAGATATCCAGCAATCGACCCTCGTGCAGAAGGAACTCTGAGCGGTTCTCGTCCACTCTGGCCATGGCCAGCAGAGCCTTGGCCGCCCTGCACATCATGTCCACGCTAGGGGGCTCTAGAGGCGGGGGCTGCATGTGCATGAGGTTATGCTGGCTCTGCTGATACTGGGCCATCGTGACCCCATCCTCTAGGAAGCTTATCAAGTTCCCGATGCTTCCTTTCTGCACAGCTATTGCCCTTGCAGCCAGCGCGTCCCCTTGGGCAAGGTTCGATAAAAGCGCCATGGACATTTCTCGACAGACTGGGTTTTTGCGATCCCCAACGTACCTAACTAACGTGGCATAGAATTTCTCCTGACGACTAAATGGAGGTGTAGCCAAGATCAGGTCCACATTGTTGTCCTGGATGCTGAGTTTACAGAGCGTCTCCAGCACAAGTCTCTGAGGCGACAGGACAGAGTTGGGTCCCACAGTGGGAAAGGGGTCTTGTGCCTCTGCTGACGGGCACACCATCCAGTGCAGCAAGCCATCCAATATTGGCAGGCAGATGCTTTCCGTGTAAGCAGACAAGTCTAGCTGCCCAGAAATGTTGGCCAAGGTGACCAACGTGTTATCCCTTAAGACCTCGAGGCAGTCCCACCACCACTCATCTTTGCTGCAGGCCACCCCTTTGTCCTCGTCTTCCTCCTTCTCATAGGTCTGTGGCGCTCGTTTTCTCTCGGGATGCTCGTGGTGAAGAAGAATCAGCTTCCCCAGGATCAGCACCAAGCCTGGATGTTTGGACATTTCAGCGTCATTCCCAGGCACAAAAGACAAGCTCCGGACAATATTCGACACGCAGATGCAGCGCTTAGCCAGCGAGTCCTGCCAGTGCGCGACGGTGCAGAGCGGAGCCTCGTCCCGGCTCCTCGGCTCGTCCTCCAGCAGCTTGATATTGCGGTGACTTTTGGCTTGATGGATTCCAAAGGGAAACTTACTGCTTTCGGTTTGGGTACCAGGGTTTGCGTCTTCAGGAAGAGCCCCTGGCCGAGCAGACAGGACGTCATCAATGGTTGCAATGATGCTCTTCTCTTGCTGCTCTTCAGGATCCCCTTTGCCTTCTTGCTCTTTCTTTCTACCTGTGGCGCTTAAAGGGGGAGGTGGACGCCTGCGAGGAGGAATTTCCATCTTGCTCTCAAAGTGAGTCTGGATGTGCTCGGTGGTGTCCCCACCACCGAGCTGCCAGTGCAGAAGTCCACTGCTGAACTCCTGAACACGACCCAGCTTGTCAGACCGGTCGACGACAAACAGGTTGTTCTTTTTGACTATCTTTATTGGCAGCTTGTCGAACTTACTGGCTTGCCTGGGCTTCTCCTTTGGATCCGCGGTGGCATCGGGGGAGGCCAAGGCCGTGCTGCTCCTGTCCTCAGTCTCCGCCTTCCCACCGTCTTCCTCCTCGTCTTCCTCCTCGTCTTCCTCCTCATCCATACATTCGGCATCTTCTTCCTCTTTCCCAGAATCGTCGGCCAAGGACTGGCTGTCATCTCTCTTTACCACATTGTGATCAAGTGCTTTTTGGCTGGGGTCTCCCACTTCATATTCCATAAGAATCCCGAAAATGTCAATCAGGCATTTCCTAAAGTACTCTACTAAAAGTTCGAGAAATCCGGACAACTAGAGAGACGAGAAAGAGAAGAGGTACCACGTCATAACCTCAGGTGCGACTGAGTGGGTGAAAATCCTGAGAGCTAGCAATGCATTTGCTGTGAGTATTTTCATGTTTTGATTCCTATTTGGCTAGGCCAGGAAAGAGAAACCATATGTCAGCTAGAACTACCTTCCTGAATTTTTCATTATTGATCAAACCAACATTTACCATCTTTCTTATTTGCTGTTTACCCTCTTACAGTATCAACATGAAAACTTACTTGTTATTTTCACATTTCTGATATTGTCAGTGAGGGAGTGCTCTGCTGTTCTGTACCTTTGTTTCTGATTTAGACACAATGCAATCATGACTAGAAGAGTGGGAACGTGGATTTTCTAGACTCATTTACCCAAACTGAGTCTGTCCTCTTATTTATCTAAAACTTTGCTTGCCTGGATTTTTATGGTTATTATTCTAGGATTTTATGGCTATTTTTGTCTTAGGTGCCATAGGTTATTCTAATTTACATTCTCCATATATTTGGGGGAGAAGATAATTTCAGCAATGTAGTAGCTCATAAACACAAATCAATTTAGTCCCTGATAAATGAATGAGAATGTTTCACAGAATGCACTTTTGTATTTTAGCTATTCACAACTCCAGCTGAAAGACAAAAGCCACTATGAGAACCATCTTTGTTTCCTTTAAGCAAATGTTTATATCAAGAAAACCAACATACTCCATGGTTAGCAACTGGCCTGATCCCCTCTCTCAACCCCATGCTGCTGCATTTAGGAATGATAAAGGGTAAGTAAGTGAACAAGGATTTCTTAACGACAGATGTTATGGAAATCAACCATAATTTCATATCCTGCTGTAAGTTTCCTGAAAGTGGGTTTGAAACAATTATTAAGAAGTAAGAGGAGGGCTTCCCTGGTGGCGCAGTGGTTGAGAGTCCGCCTGCCGATGCAGGGGACACAGGTTCGTGCCCCGGTCCGGGAAGATCCCACATGCCGCGGAGCGGCTGGGCCCGTGAGCCATGGCCGCTGAGCCTGCGCGTCCGGAGCCTGTGCTCCGCAGCGGGAGAGGCCACAACAGTGAGAGGCCCGCGTACCGCAAAAAAAAAA